>NW_022990451.1:174269-346783 GCF_902827175.1 Gymnodraco acuticeps
TTCATATGCTTTTTTTTTAACAGTAATTTCTATAAATCTGCACTCTCCTTGGTAAATAAATAAATGCATTTTCCTCCTCTCAGGTCCAGAGGAGCTGTCTCAGTTTCGTCGGGTGTTTTCCTCCCAGCTGGTGTTTGGGATGGTGGAGCATCATCTGTGGCTGTCGCTATGGGAACGCCCCCCCCACAGCAGGTTCTCTCGGGGTCAGAGGGTCACCTGTAGTGCCGTGGTGCTGCACTTGTACCTGGCTCTGGGGGCGCTGTGGTACGGGGCCGTGGGCACACAGGGACTCAGGTAGGAGGGCAGGCCTCAATTAACAAATTAAATGTATTTATTTTTCTGGGTTGACTTTTGTTTTAGAATTTGACTATTTTTTGACTATTTTTTTTATTTTTTAAGAATCTGACTTTTTTTTTTCGCAGATTTTTGACTTTTTTCTCAGAATATGATTTTTTTTTAGAATTTGACTTTTTTCTTCAATTTTACGTTTTGTTTGAGAATTTTACTTTTTTCTCAGAATGTAATTTCTTTCAAAATTTGACTTTTATTTCGGAATTTGACTTTTATTTCAGAATTTGACATTTTTTTGAGACTTTGACTTTTTCTGAAGAATGTGACTTTTTTTTTACAGATTTTTGACTTTTTCTCAGAAAAGGATATTTACTCAGAATTTTCCTTTTTTTTATAAATACATATTTTTTACGATCCCCAATTGTTCTGTGTGCAGTGGCCCGGTGTCAGCGCGGCTGCTGGTGAACATGGAGGCTGTTTCTGTTGGGATGACGGTCGCTGCTCTGGTGTTTCCTCTGCAGTGGTTCCTCTGTTTCCTCTTCAGAAAGTCTCACAGTCAGGTGAATATAATCCTGCAGTTCTGTGCTTTGTTTCTGCGCCTGGCTTCGGATTAGAGGTCATTAGAGGTCATTAGAGGTCAGCACAGAGACGTGTGTGTGATTTGAACAAAGATTTGTTTGACAAACAGTTTAATCTTAGTGAGTGTGTGTGTGTGTATGTACTTTTCCATTTTATATTGAGTTACATACTTCTCATTGCTTTTATAATTTAAATATACTTGTGTTTCTATTTCTCTAAATTTTTAATACTATTTTATTTTATTTAAGATATATTACATTTTATTTTTAAATGTAACTATAATTTTGTTGTATTTTCATTTATTTCTAATTTTTCTGAATGTTCTTTTACTAAGTGTTTCTTTTTTGGTAGCCATGCATACGTATTCACTGAAGCATCATAAACATATAATGGATAAACAAACAATCAAACAAACTGTAATGACTTCATTAGGAACCAATTTTAAGGTGCAATTAATAATGATTTGCTCTTTTCCTGCACACATGAATAACACATGTATCAGAAATCCACTTCCATATATCATGTTATTACAGTATACAGTATTTCTTAACACTTACTTGATCCCCTCTTCTGTTCCCTCTCCAGGTAACCGTGGATACGTCCGTCCCTCCCTCCCCCGTCTGTCACTCTGTGGAGATGGACGTCTTCCTCGGCCAATCAGATCTCTCCGGCCCGTCCTTCCTGTCTCTCTCTGACTCCTCCTCCGGCCCGTCATCTGTGAGCACTCACGCACGCACGCACGCACACACACACACACACACACACACACACACACCACACACACACACACACACACACACACACACACACACACACACACACACACACACACACAACACACACACACACACACACACGCACACACGCACACACACACACACACACACACACACACACACACACACACACACACACATTTCCAAGTGCATTATATTCAGTATTATATGTTTTTTTAAATGTATATTCCTGCTGTTTCCATTCAGCTGTTCTGATGGACTACAGTTTTTCTTTGCCTCCATGATTGTTAATAATGAAGAAACTTGAAGTATTAAAATAGTTTCTTTCTCCGCCTGCAGACTTCTAGCATTGGGATAATTAGTTTCAACAACACATACAGAATGTTCTTCTCCTCCTTAGTCGTCTTTATTGATGAGGAGAAACTGTTTGAAACTATTCTGCATCTCTTTGATGTTAAGTGCTAATGATGATGTTAAGTGCTAATGATGATGTTAAGTGCTAATGATGATGTTAAGTGCCAATGATGATGTTAAGTGCTAATGATGATGTTAAGTGCTAATGATGATGTTAAGTGCTAATGATGATGTTAAGTGCTAATGATGATGTTAAGTGCTAATGATGATGTTAAGTGCTAATGATGATGTGAAGAACTTTGAATTGCCTCTGTGTCTGAAAATGTGCTTTATAAATAAACGCACCTTAACTTACCTTAACTTACCTTACCTTACCTTACTTACCTTACCTTACTTACCTTAACTTACCTTACCTTACTTACCTTACTTACCTTACCTTACCTTACTTACTTACCTTACCTTACTTACCTTACCTTAACTTACCTTAACTTAACTTACCTTACCTTACCTTAACTTACCTTACCTTAACTTACCTTACCTTACCTTACTTAACTTACCTTACTTACCTTACCTTAACTTACCTTACTTAACTTACCTTACCTTACCTTCCTTCTTACCTTTCTTACCTTACCTTACCTTAACTTACCTCCTGTAGTTACTGGACAGCAAGGCGTTGGACTCCAGTATTCTGGACTTCTGGGCTGCGTCTGGTTTGGCCCCGCAGAAAGATAAGATGTCATGTGACAGCCTCCTCAACCTCCCAGCATGCACCACTGAGACCGCGATCCTCTGCAAGGCTTCACCTTCATCCCGTCAGCTGAGGAGGAAGAAGCAGATCCGCCTCGCTGCACCCGCCTCCAACAAAACGCCTACAAACCAAAACATGAAGAGCAACTTAGTGCACGTTCACAGCCAGAATCTGACCACGCTTCTGACGCTGTCTGGTGAGAAACTGCTCAATTAAACTCTGAAAAAGTGTAATTTAATAATCATGGAGGGTGCATATGGTGCGTCTCAGTCAAAGAGAGTGTTGTATACTTTCAAATAAGCAACGTGAGAAAATACAGTCAGGTTTATTGAGTATTCTGCTTAAAAATAACATTAAAGTACAACATGGTTATTACAAAATCCCACATTGTAGCCGATAACAAGAATAAGGTGGATTGGGAAAAAACACCTACTCAATTAAACTCGAAAAAGTTCAATTTAATAATCATGTAGGGTCTGAAAAGTCTCAAAGCAACCAGTGTCAGAGTGAGTGTTGTATAGTTTAAAATAAGCAACATGAGGTTAATTGAGTAGATAATAACATTACAGTACAAATTAAATTGTTATTATAAAATCCCACATTGTAGCCAATAACAAGAATACGGCTGATTGGGAAAAATAACACCTAATTGCAATTATTTTAATTGATATTGCAATTAGAATATTTTAGGAAATGACCATTTTGGAAACATTATTCATATTTTAATTGAAACATATATTATATACACGATCAGTGTCTGATTACTTTTAGAAAATGTCTACCAAACAAAGACTTCTCGGCAGCTCCGCAATACTTTTAGATATTGTCACATATTTTTCCTCACTGCCAATTTCAATTAGCAGATAATAAATAGAAATATGTATATAATATAGAGGTGTGTGTGTGTGTGTGTGTGTGTGTGTGTGTGTGTGTGTGTGTGTGTGTGTGTGTGTGTGTGTGTGTGTGTGTGTGTGTGTGTGTGTGTGTGTGTGTGTGTGTGTGCTGTGTGTGTGTGTGTGTGTGTGTGTGTGTGTGTGTGTGTGTGTGTGTGTGTGTGTGTGTGGCAGAGGAGGATCTTCTGATGTCTATCGCAGCAGCATCAGAGGACTCAGCAGATTTAAATCACAGCACCTCAGACAGCGGGCGAGACTCTCCTCGAACCATCTCCTCTCTCTCCACCACGTGAGCATCTGTCGCTCATGCAACTCCCATTTTATGCATATCAGTGTTTATCAGAATATGCATGACTGTGACTTTGTGTATTTTTCAGGCGCAGCAGGTCCTGCAGCAGCTGGTCTGAGGTCAGTGAGTCTGTGTTTGGACTCTTCAGGTCTCCCTCTGTGATCTCCGTGGACTCGGTGGCCAGCACCTTCCTCCCCAGTCCGTCTCCAGACTCCAGCAGGTCCCCCTCCATCACGCGCATAGGTACAAGCATCTTTGAGCATTAGGAAAAGCACTATTTAAATCCCATCTATTATTATTGGATAAAATAAGATTACATTACATCACTTGTTAGACGCTTTTATCCAAAGCGACTTCCACACTCAATACTGTGGGCAATCCCCACAGGAGCAATTTGGGGTGAAGTGTCTCAGGGACACATGCTGACTGCAGTGGGGTTTGAACCTGTGACCCCCTGATGCGAACACCAACGCACTAACCCACTGCACCACACGCCTCCCTAGATAAGATAAGATGGACCTTTATTAGTCCCTGTGGGGAAATTCAGTAGTTTAAACAGCAACAGGGTGAGAATGAAAAACAGGACAGCACAGATTAGAGATTAATACAATTCAAGACAAAATAAAAAATACAATTATATACAGATTAAGTAACTATAAAATAGGAAATGAATTTAAATGAACATATATTATAGCACCCTCAACCCTGCAGGAATCATCCACCAAACCTGAAACAGCTCTGGACGTTATTTAGATTCCGACGATCTAAGTTCTTCATTACTAATTATTTGATAAGGTTACCAATCCATCTGTAAGGCGACTTTACGTTTACAATTCAAACTGGGATCCATTAGGCGACTTTTAGCCTACTTTTTAAACTGTTCACTAAATAATCAATGACTTTACAAACTATTTAAACTGTTTATCTTTGAGTTTATCTGACATTTCAAGTATGTATCCGTTACTTTTAGTTAACCATTTAAAGTGTTGATCTATTACTTCTAGCAAACTTCCACAATCTGTCCATGTGTCTTCTTTTAAGTGCATGTAGAAACTTGATAGTTCTGATGATCGATGTCACCTTTGAGATATCTTCTGCTCCAGGTGTATCTCGAGGGGACCCCGGCCTGCTGCTCCCCCCCTGGACTCTCACAGTGATGTACCCCCTGCTGGGTTCACTTCTCATCGCCTCTCTGGCTGTTATTGGGCTGTACGGCAGCTCCTTCTCCAGAGCGCTCGTCCTCATGTGGCTGCTGTCGTCTCTCTCTGCGTTCCTCACCTCTGCTCTGCTGCTGGAGCCTCTCAAGGCGAGTTAAATCACTCCCAAATCTCAGGTGGATAATTCCTTTCATTGGTGTGAATGCTGACTCAGGGACAGTTTCATTCCACAGGCCATCAGACTGTGACGGGGTTCTATTTGTCCGTATGAAAACGTAGGCTTAGTCGGTTGCATTAAGCTCCAAAAACTTTATTTTTAACAGCCACAAAACAAAAAATATATACTGTTTGACAAAAGGGGAACAGTATAACTTAAATAAACAAAATAAAAGTCACCAAATCAGGCCGTCCATCACTCATGGAGAGTAAACATGCTCTGGCTGTTGCCTTCACTGCAACATTCTCCCAGTGCCCTCCTCCAGGGCCAACACCATCCCTTTTGAACCCATAGCCCCTCCCCCAGGCTTACCGTCAACAGGTGACACAATTAGCTCAAAACCACAATGTCAACATAAAAATCCGACCCAAACATAAACAGGTTAACTACCTCTGAACACAATCATTCCCCATAATTAACAAACGTAAAATAAATAAGAAATTGCATGGTTCATGACATCCTATTTAAAACACGGAAGTGATGCGCCTCCGTCTTTTCCACATTCCCTTTGCTGGGGAGACGGCGGCCGCACGACGAACGGAAGAGAGCAGGAAATGTTTGGTGTGTGTGTGTGTGTGTGTATGTGTGTGTGTCTGTGTGTGTGTGTGTGTGTGTGTTGGTCTAGCATTACTATACTTGTGGGGACCTAAATCTGTTTACACAGTCACGTGTGGGGACTCGCCTCCCTTATGGGGACAAAATGAAAGTCCCCATGAGGGGAATCATTCATTTTAGGGTGAAGACTTGGTTAACTTTAGGGTTAGGGTTAGGGTAAGGGTTAGGCATGTGTTGGTTATGGTTAAGGTTAGGATAAGTCTCCAGGAAATGTATGTAAGTCAATGTAATGTCCCCTGAAGTGATGTATACATGGTATGTGTGTGTGTGTGTGTGTGTGTGTCGGCTGTCAGTGGCGGAGTCAGTCACTCTGTCACACTGTTACACACCTGAACTTTTGAAAGAACGTCCATAAGATTCATATCAGCTAGTTATTGCAGCATAACACACGCTCAGTTTTTTTATTACACATTCAAGCGAGCGTTGTCGTTTCATCATCAGACCGCCATTTCTCCAGGAATTGCATTCTCTAGTCTTCATAATAATCTCTCCTCTGCTCAGGTGTGTGTGCAGGCTCTGATCTGCACATTATGGTGGAGGCCTGTGGACCCAGAGGTGGAGGATCACCTGGCTCTGCAGAGCTCGGTGGATCTGAGGGGGTTTGGAGACGATGGAGGGAGGGTCCGGCCCCCCTGTGGCTTCAGTCTGCTGCAGGCCAGAGAGGAGGCGCGCAAACTCAGAGCTCTGAGGGCCCTCATGAGGGTGAGGGGGTCCCAACGTTTAAGATTTAAATGGCAACTTTGATTTCCCCCAATTTCCTCATTTGCTTCTTGACATTAATAGAAAGGTGGTATTTTGGATCAAACACAGACCGAAAACGGAGGATTTTCACATCGCTATAGTTTGTGGTTTATTGGAAGTGTTATGCATGTTTTCCAATTCTGCAAGTGAGTGTTGGTCAGTCTGTCTCCAGCCATTTATTCATCCCTATGTACTGCACGATACATTGAAAACAAAATAAACCTAAATAGTTCCTACATAAATAAAGTAGTGTAAATGTATATCTATAAATATATTGTATATATAATAATAATTATAAATGTTTCCTGCAGCGCTGTGTGAGCCAGCTGTCCTTCCTGCTGCTGGTTCTGATGCTGAACTATCAGGCCGGGGTGGAGCAGAGAGACGCTCGGCTGCTGAGATCCTCCGTCAGACGGGAGCTTCACTCAGAGGGGGGGGGGGCAGAACCTCACCTCACTCAGGGGGTAAGGGACACGCTGTAGAAACACTAAACAATCATCCGAATCACCAACAGGTTGACACGTACGAGGACTTGGTGTCATGGTGCACAAGTTAACAAAAACACACAGAGAACTATTTCAAGAAAACTATAATAACATTAAAAAATAATGCAAATAATAAGTATTTACATAAAACCTTCAGACTCAGCTTGTTCCTCTGGACATATTATAATCTCCGCTTTTACACAGTTTCAATATGCTACCAGGAAGAAAGATATTTTGTGGCCTTGCTGTTGATTTTGAATAGCAGTTGCCGAAGTTGGAATGGTTTAAATCTTACATTGAACAAAACATTGCTAAAATGTCAACTATTCTGTGTCAAAAGTTGTCGTTATAGAGTTACATGTCGAAAACATTAAGAAGCATGGTCAAATGACACACACACACACACACACACACACACACACACACACACACACACACACACACACACACACACACACACACACACACACACACACACACACACACACACACACACACACACACACACAATCCAACATTTAAATCCATTCGGGGCGGTGGTGGCGAAGTCCATAGGGACTTGGCTTGGCAACTGGAAGGTCACCAGTTCAAGTCCCGGCAAGACCAAGTGCTACCGAGGTGTCCCTGAGCAAGGCACCGTTCCCCACACTGCTCCCCGGGCGCTGTTCAAAATGGCAGCACACTGCTCCTAACACAGGATGGGTCACATGCAGAGAAACAATTTCCCCACAGGGATTAATAAAAGTCCATCTTATCTTATTCTCTCTTCATGCAGCTGGTCAGACGCTGAGCAGTGGATGATCCAGACTTTGGTGCCTCACCTTCACCAAAACCCAACACTTCAGCTTGTTGGATTACCCCGTCTGCAGCACACACACACTCTCCGTCCTCACACACACACTCTGCATACTCACACACACACTCTGCATCCTCACACACACACTCTCCGTCCTCACACACACACTCTGCCTCCTCACACACACACTCTGCCTCTTCACACACACACTCTCCATCCTCACACACACACTCTGCATCCTCACACACACACTCTCCGTCCTCACACACACACTCTGCCTCCTCACACACACACTCTCCGTCCTCACACACACACTCTGCCTCCTCACACACACACTCTCCGTCCTCACACACACACTCTGCATCCTCACACACACACTCTACATCCTCACACACACACTCTCCGTCCTCACACACACACTCTGCCTCCTCACACACACACTCTGCGTCCTCACACACACACTCTGCCTCTTCACACACACACTCTGCCTCCTCACACACACACTCTGCCTCCTCACACACACACTCTGCGTCCTCACACACACACTCTGCCTCTTCACACACACACTCTCCGTCCTCACACACACACTCTGCGTCCTCACACACACACTCTGCCTCGTCCTCACACACACACTCTGCCTCCTCACACACACACTCTGCCTCCTCACACACACACTCTGCCTCCTCACACACACACTCTGCATCCTCACACACACACTCTGCCTCCTCACACACACACTCTACGTCCTCACACACACACTCGGCCTCCTCTGGAAACGGTGTATCTGGGAAACAGCAGCGTAACAACACAGCAGCTCTTCAATGACTTGCACATGTCTGAGTGGACCAACACACAGTGAGTGGATAAGTTACGGAAAGAACAAGAAAAGATGCAGAAGGAGAGAAATAACTTTCTTTGATGATATGTATACTTTTTATTCATTTAATATAAATATATACAGTTGTGTTGCAAGTTGTGTACCTAGATGACATGCATCCCTGCAAATCAAACAATACATGCTACTGTTTTCAAATGAAACCACTAATTATTGTCTTTTCTGTTGTTTTAAATCCCATTTTCCTCCCAGGTTTAAAACCCTTTCCCTCGACTTCACACACTTCCACAGAGAGTCCGGTTTGTTTGTGTGTGTTTCCATCAAACTGGAGTGGGTACGCTCACAGAGACTCGCCTCCTTCCTCTCCATCCTTCCTTTCCTCATCCCTTCTCCTCACTCTGGACCCGACCTGCAGGCAGCACTCACGGTAACACACACACTTTTCAATGTGGTGCAGGACTGAGTCTTTAGAACCTGGAATAAGTCGGCAATCCTTGCAACAAATCTGTTGTATATAATCATGTGTTGAAATAAGTCCAACAATCTACTAATAGAACAAGGCAAGGCCATTTATTTGTATAGCACAGTTCATACAGTAATGCAATTCAAAGTGCTTTACAGGATCAAACAGAGAAAACACAATACATTGAGAAGAAATACAAAACACACAAAATAATTAATTAAAAGAAAGAAAACCATGTTTAACAGTTCGAAGATTAGTTCAATCAGGAGAGACGTGATGTATGAAATACATGTTTATTACCGGGACACGTGGTATAAGAAAATTATGATTGACAGATTACAACAATGAATTAACTGATGTTTGGAGATTAGGCCCCGGTTTGTAGGATATCATTCAGGAGGGGAAAACCGCTCCGATGAACCCCCCGGGTCTAGACACTGGTGGTGGTGATAAGTGGTTCGGTCTGGTCTGGAGGAAGAAGGATTAGCTTGGCCCTGAATTAGGAGACAGGAGGCGAAGGGGTGGAGGCGGGTTGTGTGTTGACACCTGAAATGACGACTGACAGAGGGAAGAGCAGATTTAAAGGGTTAGCAGGTGCGATGATTGGCTAGCTGGGGAGTAACGCCCCTGAGTACTTAATGGGAAGAGAGATTGAAGTGACGTGTAACACCAGGGGGTATTGGTCTTCCTCATTGAACTTGCGCTAAGTTTCATAACATTTAAATTTGAAAAGCCATATTAAAAAGAAATGTTTTTAGACCTGATTGAAATGATTCTAAAGTGCTAGCCATTCTCAGATGTTCTGGGAGTTTGTTCCGCATCAGGAGCATAGAGAAGGCTGCTTCCCCACGCTCTCACCAATGGATCAGTGAGCTGGCCTGAAGACCTAAGGGGTCTGCTGGGTTCCTACCACTGAAGGAGGTCCTTGATATATTTGGGTCCTATTCCGTTTAGTGCTTTATATGTGTGCATTAAAATCTTAAAATCAATTCTCTCACTAACTGGAAGCCAATGCAGCGATCTCAGCACTGGAGTGATGTGATCTGTTTTCTTTGTCCGGGTTAAGATTCTGGCAGCAGCATTTTGAATTAGTTGGATTTTTTTTGTGAGGCCTGTGAAGATGCTGTTGCAGTAGTCAAGTTTGCTAAAAACAAATGCATGGACAAGTTTTTTAAGGTCTTGCTTCGACATAAGGTCTTTAATACGCGAGATATTTTTTAGATGGTAGAAGGCTGATGTGTTGATTGCCCTGATGTGGCTGTTACAATTGAGGTCAGTCTAAAATGATACCTAAGTTTCTTGCAAGTGAACATTAGCTTGGTAAGATTTTTTTGAAATAAGAAGGGATATTTAGATGAATGAGATCTTGTAGTTAGCTAGGAGAACTCATTTTGAACTATATTTGACCAGAATCAGGACATTTTGTTACAAAATAAGCCGCAAATGCTCAAAAGTTTTCTGTTTTCTGATGTTAGTTGGTGATTTTCTAATAAATATGTAAATAAATATGTGTTTCATCTGAGACACAACTCAAAATGAGATCATTTGACTTAACAAGATGATACGTTGTCTAAAAACAAGACCTGATATCTCACTGCAGTTTTACTTCTGAAGTTATTGTGTCTTATATCAGGTGTAGAGACATATTCTGACTAGATATTAGACACATATACTTGGCAAGATTATGAGTTTTTGAGGTGTATATAAGCCGTAAGATTCTCTTGGTCTACAGGACATTAGACTATTGACTGCTTTGGTGCAAGGTAATGTGTCTCTTATACTGCTGTACAGTAATATCCTATTTAACTTCAACCATCTCTGTGTTTTATTGATTCCTCTTTGTCTTATTCTTTAATGTTGTTAGTGTTACATCGGATCCACGACAACACCATAGGGAATTTTAATCGCGTGACACAACTTAGCTAAAGATTCAAACATTATTTCAGTGATAAAATCGATGTCTCTCTTGCTGCAGGTGCTTCTCCTGGTCTCCGCTCTCCTCATGTTGTTCGGGGGGTTTTGGTCGATGTTTACTGAGCGCTCCCAGTACTTTCGAAGGTTCAGAAACTGGTTCCAGCTCCTCCTGGCTTTGTTGTCTCTAACAACCTCAATCCTGCAGCTCTGCTTCCTGTCTCAGGCATCTAACTGTGTTTCTGAGGTGAGAAATGACAACAGAAACCACTTTTAGAGGATTTTTAAGCCACAAAATGGCCGTTTGTTCATCAAATACTCACCCTGTGTACCTTGACTCTTTGAAAGAAAGCTTTTAATTTCTTGCATGCATCCAGTGTGAAGGAAGGATCAATGAAACGGAGAAAAATCCTGATGAATTTGAGGAATTATCGGCCGAGTTTAACAGCAAAACTCTATCAAAACATCCATTTATAAACTCTCCCACAACCCATACAGTTTAATCGATATTTCATGTTTCTATTCGTATGTTCTCTACTTCCCAAACACAAGTGATTGCACTAAAACCTTACAACACTTCTGCATAACAGTCTCACCTTTCCACTACTCCTCTGAGCAAATCCTTTAAGTGTATTAAATAGTAAGGTAAGTATGAACACATAAGACTTAATACGGACCTATTCACCTTAATGCATCCAGTATCTTCTGAGTATTTTTGATTCTTCGTTTACTCTGGAGCTATGTGAAAGTTTCCTTTCATAGTTTAAGGTTACACAAGGTGAAGAATATCAATGTCAACTGAACAAGCAGTACGTTAAGCTAATGAGTCCAAACTGAACCACTTAGTGGGGGCTTATGCTGAAAATAGTCTTGCAGGGCTTCTATTGACCCCTCGTTCTTCTAAGTATATTTAGTAGCCATCTGAGGATTTTTTTTTTCAAGGTTAAACGGGCTGAACAATATCGATGTCAACTGAACAAGGTTTATCTAATTAGTGGTAGTTTAATGTCTAAAAAGTCAGTGTCAGCTTCATTTGACCCCTGTTATTGTAGCTTCATTTATCAGCCATAAACACACCAGCCTATACTTTTTTATAACAAAGAAAAATATGTAAAAGTCCATTTCAGTTAAGATGTCCTATGTTTTTGCTTTTGTGACTTTTTAATAACCTGTGTTGTTGTTGTTGTTGTTTAGCTCCGATCCGATCCCGACAGCTTCGTGGACTTCCTGCCGGCGGCCCTGCTGTCAGAGAGGAGTTCTCAGAGTGCCGCTGTCCTGCTCACGCTGCTGCTTCTGAAGGTAAACACATCACTGGAGAAAACACTGCTCCAAAAACAAGTTAAACAAACATGAATTCAAGCTGTTTTCACTTGAAATAAGTAAACAAACCTGCCAACAAGTGAACATGTGCTTGGTGAGAAGGGGTATTTAGATGAATCAGATCGTGTAATTAGCTAGATAAGATGACCTGATATCTCACTGCAGTGCAACTTCTGAAGTTATGATGTCTTATATCAGGAGTAGAGACGTATCCTGACGAGATATAAGCAGAGGTGGGAAGTAGTGGAGTACAACACTCTAAAGAAGAGGGACCAATGGAAACGTTGTCATGTTGCCGTTGTTCAGCATGGAAACATTCATTAGCTAACAATGACATTATTGTTCTATTGATATAAAGGGAGGTCAGGTACTCTTTAAAGCAGCTGCTAGTTATGGGTACTTTTTACTGAAGTACACTTCAAAGCCTCTTTACTTTGACTTGAGTAAAGAAGTTTAGTCAGTACTTCTACTTTCACCAGAGTATTTTTAAACACGAGTATCTGTACTTCTGCTTGAGTAAAGGATGTGTGAACTTCTACTTGAGTAAAGGATGTGTGAACTTCTACTTGAGTTAAGGATGTGTGTACTTCTACTTGAGTTAAGGATGTGTGTACTTCTACTTGAGTAAAGGATGTGTGAACTTCTACTTGAGTAAAGGATGTGTGTACTTCTACTTGAGTAAAGGATGTGTGAACTTCTACTTGAGTTAAGGATGTGTGTACTTCTACTTGAGTTAAGGATGTGTGTACTTCTACTTGAGTAAAGGATGTGTGAACTTCTACTTCTACTTGAGTAAAGGATGTGTGTACTTCTACTTGAGTAAAGGATGTGTGTACTTCTACTTGAGTAAAGGATGTGTGAACTTCTACTTGAGTAAAGGATGTGTGTACTTCTACTTGAGTTAAGGATGTGTGAACTTCTACTTGAGTTAAGGATGTGTGAACTTCTACTTGAGTAAAGGATGTGTGTACTTCTACTTGAGTTAAGGATGTGTGAACTTCTACTTGAGTTAAGGATGTGTGTACTTCTACTTGAGTTAAGGATGTGTGAACTTCTACTTGAGTAAAGGATGTGTGTACTTCTACTTGAGTTAAGGATGTGTGTACTTCTACTTGAGTTAAGGATGTGTGAACTTCTACTTGAGTTAAGGATGTGTGTACTTCTACTTGAGTAAAGGATGTGTGTACTTCTACTTGAGTTAAGGATGTGTGTACTTCTACTTGAGTTAAGGATGTGTGTACTTCTACTTGAGTTAAGGATGTGTGTACTTCTACTTGAGTTAAGGATGTGTGTACTTCTACTTGAGTAAAGGATGTGTGTACTTCTACTTGAGTAAGGATGTGTGTACTTCTACTTGAGTAAAGGATGTGTGTACTTCTACTTGAGTAAGGATGTGTGTACTTCTACTTGAGTAAAGGATGTGTGTACTTCTACTTGAGTTAAGGATGTGTGTACTTCTACTTGAGTTAAGGATGTGTGTACTTCTACTTGAGTTAAGGATGTGTGTACTTCTACTTGAGTAAAGGATGTGTGTACTTCTACTTGAGTAAAGGATGTGTGTACTTCTACTTGAGTTAAGGATGTGTGTACTTCTACTTGAGTTAAGGATGTGTGTACTTCTACTTGAGTTAAGGATGTGTGTACTTCTACTTGAGTAAGGATGTGTGTACTTCTACTTGAGTTAAGGATGTGTGTACTTCTACTTGAGTTAAGGATGTGTGTACTTCTACTTGAGTTAAGGATGTGTGTACTTCTACTTGAGTAAAGGATGTGTGTACTTCTGCTTGAGTAAAGGATGTGTGTACTTCTACTTGAGTTAAGGATGTGTGTACTTCTACTTGAGTTAAGGATGTGTGTACTTCTACTTGAGTTAAGGATGTGTGTACTTCTACTTGAGTTAAGGATGTGTGTACTTCTACTTGAGTTAAGGATGTGTGTACTTCTACTTGAGTTAAGGATGTGTGTACTTCTACTTGAGTTAAGGATGTGTGTACTTCTACTTGAGTAAAGGATGTGTGTACTTCTACTTGAGTAAAGGATGTGTGTACTTCTACTTGAGTTAAGGATGTGTGTACTTCTACTTGAGTTAAGGATGTGTGTACTTCTACTTGAGTAAAGGATGTGTGTACTTCTACTTGAGTTAAGGATGTGTGTACTTCTACTTGAGTAAAGGATGTGTGTACTTCTACTTGAGTAAAGGATGTGTGTACTTCTACTTGAGTTAAGGATGTGTGTACTTCTACTTGAGTTAAGGATGTGTGTACTTCTACTTGAGTTAAGGATGTGTGTACTTCTACTTGAGTAAAGGATGTGTGTACTTCTACTTGAGTTAAGGATGTGTGTACTTCTACTTGAGTAAGGATGTGTGTACTTCTACTTGAGTTAAGGATGTGTGTACTTCTACTTGAGTTAAGGATGTGTGTACTTCTGCTTGAGTTAAGGATGTGTGTACTTCTGCTTGAGTTAAGGATGTGTGTACTTCTACTTGAGTAAGGATGTGTGGTCCTTCTATCTGAGTAAGGAGTGGTATGGAAGGATGTGTGACTTCTACTGGAGTAAGGATGTGGTTAGCTTGTCTACTGAGTAAAGGATGTGTGTACTTCTACTTGAGTGTAAGATGTGTGTGTACTTCACTTGAGTAAAGGATGTGTGTACTTCTACTTGAGTTAAAGGATGTGTGTACT
Source organism: Gymnodraco acuticeps (assembly GCF_902827175.1). Lineage (NCBI taxonomy): Eukaryota > Metazoa > Chordata > Actinopteri > Perciformes > Bathydraconidae > Gymnodraco > Gymnodraco acuticeps. Next base: position 189,385 of record NW_022990451.1, read on the forward strand.
TCTACTGAGTTAAGGATGTGTGTACTTCTACTTGAGTTAAGGATGTGTGTACTTCATACTTGAGTAAAGGATGTGTGTAACTTCTACTTTAAGTTAAGGACTGTGTGTGTACTTCTACTTGAGTTAAGGATGTGTTGAACTTCTACTTGAGTTAAGGATGTGTGTACTTCTACTTGAGTAAGGATGTGTGTACTTCTACTCGAGTAAAGGGATGTGGGGTGTACTTCGACTTGAGTTAGGATGTGTGTACTTCTAGCTTGAGTAAGGATGTGTGTAACTTCTACTTGAGGTAAAGGATGTGTGTACTTCTAACTTGATTGTTAAGGATCGTGTGTGAATTCTACTTGAGGTAAAGGATGTGTGGAACTTACTTAGTTAAGGAATGTGTTGTACTTCTACTTGAGTAAGGGATGTGTGTACTTCTACTTGAGTAAGGATGTGTGTACTTCTAGCTTGAGTAAGGATGTGTGTACTTCTACTGAGTTAAGGATGTGTGTGTACTTCTACTTGAGTAAGGGATGTGTGTACTTCTGACTTGAGTTAAGGATGTGTGTACTTCTACTTGAGTAAAGGATGTGTGTACTTCTACTTGAGTAAAAGGAGTGTGTGTACTTCTACTTGAGTAAAGGATGTGTGTACTTCTACTTGAGTAAGGATGTGTGTACTTCTACTTGAGTAAAGGATGTGTGTACTTCTACTTGAGTAAAGGATGTGTGTACTTCTACTTGAGTAAAGGATGTGTACTTCTATCTTGAGTAAAGGATGTTAGTGTGGAACTTCTACTTGAGTTAAGGATGTGTGTATTCTACTTGAGTAAAGGATGTGTGTACTTCTACTTGAGTAAAGGATTGTGATACTTCTACTTGAGTAAAGGATGTGTGTACTTCTACTTGAGTTAAGGATGTGTGTACTTCTACTTGAGTTAAGGATGTGTGTACTTCTACTTGAGTTAAGGATGTGTGTACTTCTACTTGAGTAAAGGATGTGTGTACTTCTACTTGAGTTAAGGATGTGTGTACTTCTACTTGAGTAAGGAGTGTGTACTTCTACTTGAGTAAGGATGTGTGTACTTCTACTTGAGTAAAGGATGTGTGTACTTCTACTTGAGTAAGGATGTGTTGTACTTCTACTTGAGTTAAGGATGTGTGTACTTCTACTTGAGTTAAGGATGTGTGTACTTCTACTTGAGTTAAGGATGTGTGTACTTCTACTTGAGTAAAGGATGTGTGTACTTCTACTTGAGTAAAGGATGTGTGTACTTCTACTTGAGTAAGGATTGTGTGACTTCTACTTGAGTTAAGGATGTGTGTACTTTCTACTTGAGTAAAGGATGTGTGTACTTCTACTTGAGTTAAGGATGTGGTACTTCTACTTGAGTAAAGGATGTGTGAACTTCTACTTGAGTTAAGGATGTGTGTTACTTCTACTTGAGTAAAGGATGTTGTGTACTTCTACTTGAGTAAAGGATGTGTGTACTTCTACTTGAGTTAGTAAAGGATGGTGTGTACTTCTACTTGAGTAAAGGATGTGTGTACTTCTGCTGAGTAAAGGATGTGTGAACTTTCTACTTGAGTTAAGGAGTGTGTACTTCTACTGAGTAAAGGATGGTGTGTACTTCTACTTGAGTAAAGGATATGTGAATTCTACTTGAGTTAAGGATGTGTGTACTTCTACTTGAGTAAGGATGTGTGTACTTCTACTTGAGTTAAGGATGTGTGTACTTCTACTTGAGTTAAGGATGTGTGTACTTCTACTTGAGTTAAGGATGTGTGTACTTCTACTTGAGTTAAGGATGTGTGTACTTCTACTTGAGTTAAGGATGTGTGAACTTCTACTTGAGTTAAGGATGTGTGAACTTCTACTTGAGTTAAGGATGTGTGTACTTCTGCTTGAGTAAAGGATGTGTGTACTTCTACTTGAGTAAAGGATGTGTGTACTTCTACTTGAGTTAAGGATGTGTGTACTTCTACTTGAGTAAAGGATGTGTGTACTTCTACTTGAGTTAAGGATGTGTGTACTTCTACTTGAGTAAAGGATGTGTGTACTTCTGCTTGAGTTAAGGATGTGTGTACTTCTACTTGAGTTAAGGATGTGTGTACTTCTACTTGAGTAAAGGATGTGTGTACTTCTACTTGAGTTAAGGATGTGTGAAATGTATATTAGACAAATATACTTGGCAAGATTTGGAGTTTTTGTATTGCTCTTCGTTCCTATCCACTGGTTTCCCCTCGTTACTAAATATCTGATTTCCTCTCTCTGTGTGTTTCAGCTGCTGGGCTCCCTGAGGTTTGTGCGGAGGTGGGGGGTTCTGGTTCAGGTTCTGCAGGGGTCCTGGAGGGAGATTTGGGCTCTGATGGTCCTGATGATGCTGCTGCTGATGATCTGCACTCACCTCGGAAACACGGTACTGAACAGAAGAGTCTAGATCAATTTGATGTTAAATAAAGAAGATATGTAGTTGCAATGAATCTATCAAATCGTATTTATAAAGCCCATTATCACATGTTTCTCAGGGGGCTTTACAGTGTGTACAGCATATGACACTCTCTGTCCGTTGACCTTCAAAGGGTGCAAGGAAACCCCCCCAAACTAAAAATACAAAATGGAAGAAACCTCAGGAGGAATCCCTCTCACGGGACAGGTAGATACAAAAAGATAATAACATTACAACTTAGACAATTCAAGTGATAAAAACGATAATGTGGAAAAACAAGTGACTCCAACCGATTGAAAGTCTTCCATGTCCCGAAATATAATAATAACTTTGGTGTCAGTCAGGAAGAAAGCAACAGGTGTCGCTGCTTGTATGGCAGCCTCTGAATGTGTGTGAATGCTGACGAGTTTATGTTCACCATTGATGATCCAGTACATATCCCTGTCTCAGCTCTTCTCCCGCTCAGTGGAGGGTTTCCTGTCTCTTCATCAGTCCGGGGTCTCCGTGTTGTCCATGCTGCGGGGCCGGGCCTCTATGAGGACGCTCTGCAGGATTCACCCGGTCCTGGGACCCCTCTATGGGCTGCTGATAGTGGGGGGAGGGGTCTGGATACTGGCCCGAATCTGTGGAGCTGTTCTTATCCTCGCATACAGGTACCAGCCACACTGTTATCAATCAATCAATCAATCAATGTTTATTTTTATAGCCCAATATCACAAATGTTACATTTGTCTCAGTGGACTTCACAGTTTGTACAGAATATCAGTATGACAATATGACACCCTCTGTCCTTAGACCCTCTGTCCTTAGACCCTCTGTCCTTAGACCCTCTATCCTTAGACCCTCTGTCCTTAGACCCTCTGTCCTTAGACCCTCTGTCCTTAGACCCTCTGTCCTTAGACCCTCTGTCCTCAGACCCTCTGTCTTAGACCCTCTGTCCTTAGACCCTCTGTCCTTAGACCCTCTGTCCTTAGACCCTCTGTCCTCAGACCCTCTGTCCTCAGCCCCTCTGTCCTTAGACCCTCTGTCCTTAGACCCTCTGTCCTTAGACCCTCTGTCCTCAGACCCTCTGTCCTTAGACCCTCTATCCTTAGACCCTCTGTCCTCAGACCCTCTGTCCTTAGACCCTCTGTCCTCAGACCCTCTGTCCTTAGACCCTCTGTCCTTAGACCCTCTATCCTTAGACCCTCTGTCCTTAGACCCTCTGTCCTTAGACCCTCTATCCTTAGACCCTCTGTCCTCAGACCCTCTGTCCTTAGACCCTCTGTCCTCAGACCCTCTGTCCTTAGACCCTCTGTCCTTAGACCCTCTATCCTTAGACCCTCTGTCCTTAGACCCTCTGTCCTCAGACCCTCTGTCCTTAGACCCTCTGTCCTTAGACCCTCTATCCTTAGACCCTCTGTCCTTAGACCCTCTGTCCTTAGACCCTCTGTCCTTAGACCCTCACATCGTACAAGGAAAAACTTCCAGAGAAACCCCACAGTTTAAAGGAACATGGGAGAAACCTCAGGGAGAGCAACAGAGGAGGGATCCCTCTCCCAGGACGGACAGACGTGCAATAGATGCCGTGTGTAAATTGAAGAGATATACATTTACAACATAGGTAGACCAAATGCTTGGAAATGAATGTTACTATAATAAGAAGATGAATCCAGGTGGATGGATATCAAAGTCTGGTATACCCTAAAAAAAGTTATAAACCAGAATGCACTGGGCTAGTTACGCCACTGTACTCAAAAAGTCTGTTTCAGAAGTACACTATTAAACTTTGCAGGCATTCAGAAATGTGGACGTACAATCTGTACCTTTTTATGGCAAATAATGTCAGGGTTTTGGCAAGAGTGCAGACCAAAAGCAGTATAAACAAAGGAGGCAGGTATGGAATGTAACACAAGCAAAACTAGAATGAACTAGGAGGAAGCAGGAGGGCAGACAAGAGAAACAGGAACATGACATCCAGAACCAAACCACACGAAAACTACGACAATCAGACAGGAGGGAAAACACAGAGACAGGAAGCAAATACAGACATGAGACATGGGGTGAACACCTTTCAAAGTAAAACAGGAAACTGACTGACAATTCAAATGAAACGGGGAAAACAAAGACAGGTCTTGACAAATAAGTGCTTTGGGTGGTGTCAACACGAGGAACAGTTAAACATATTCTACCCACGGTGTAATGATCAACCCGGTATCACGGCAAGATGTGAACACGTGACGATTCACCATGCTGGGAGACGTGAAGATGTCACGATTTCAAACGTGACAGTTACACGGTATTGTTAACATGGCCCAAATACCCGGAAATGCCAAGCAAATGCTGTACCACGACGGTCGGTTGTTATTGTCAATATTAATATAATAATGATTTATTTTTTAATAGCCACACTCGATTACGCCGATGGTCTTGTTGCCCCAGCTGGTCGACACCTCTTCTAGCAGAAACAAAGGCTACATTAATGTATTAAATCGATGTTAATCCAGGTGTGTGGATGTGGAATTAACGGACGTGACGTTGTGCGATTGCGTTGCCAGGCAACAACTTGGCTTCATGTTAATTTAAAAACTCTTCAACTAGAACCGTTATATTTAAAAACATTTTAGAAGGCCTCACGAAATACTTTAATGTAAATTAAAATTAAAATGTGAAGGAATGTGTGTATAACAAAATACATCCGTCATAAAAAATACCGGAAACAGACGTAGGCAAGATCCTCAGCTCGGTGATTCGATGGTTTAGCCGCAATGCGCGTTGGGATTTGGTGTTTATGTGATGTGAAATCCGAATTATTTTTTTTCAAATAATACTTTATTCCGAGTGTGCTTGCTTTTCTCTTTGAAAGTCATCACATAACGGCATTGTAATACACGGTTCGGCTGCATTAAATATTACATATCTGCCGTAGTTCTCTATAGAGCCCTGATGAGAAGACTTCTAGACAAACAGGAAGAAATGCCGCCAAAACTGAAAACGTGACGTGGATCATAAATATATCAGCCATTAAACAACATCTTACATTTCTCTTCACACAATACGTCTCCTTGCAGTATCAACACTAATTCGGCTGACTTTTATATTTGATCCAATTGGTAGATATGCTGTATTTACACCATAAAGGTGCTCAGCTGATATAAAGGGACACCTAGTGGTTAAAGCATGTTATTGAATTTCATTATTTGTATTATTAGATATGAATAGGATCCCTATAAAGTATATTCATTACTCGTTATTCTCTAACATCTAAACCATCCAATCACCGAGCTGAGGATCTTGCCTACGTCTGTTTCCGGTATTGTTTATGACAGATGTATTTTGTTATACACACATTCCTTCACATTTAAAGTATTTCGTGAGGCCTTCTAAAATGTTTTTAAATATAACGGTTGTAGTTGAAGAGTTTGTAAATGAACATGAAGCCAAGTTGTTGCCTGGCAACGCAATCGCACAACGTGACGTCCGTTAATTCCACATCCACACACCTGGATTAACATCGATTTAATACATTAATGTAGCCTTTGTTTCTGCTAGAAGAGGTGTCGACCAGCTGGGGCAACAAGAACATCGGCGTAATCGAGTGTGACTATTAAAAAATAAATCATTATTATATTAATATTGACAATAACAACCGACCGTCGGGGTACAGCATTTGCTTGGCATTTCCGGGTATTTCTCCACTGGTTGGGCCATGTTAACAATACCGTGTAACTGTCACGTTTGAAGGGACGAAATCGTGACATCTTCACGTCTCCCAGCATGGTGAATCGTCACATGTTCACGTCTTGCCGTGATACTGGGTTGGTAATGATACAGAGTTGGTTGAAATGTTTTACTTTAAATCGATTTAACTGCTAACTTTTGTCGTCTCTCAAAGGGTGGAGAGAGCTCAGCTGTACCGCCCCACCTTTGAGCCTCAGGACTACGAGATGGTGGAGTTCTTCATCAAGAGACTCAGACTGTGGATGGGACTCTCCAAAACTAAAGAGGTACACACTACGAGTCAAAGTCAACTTTACTGTCAATCTTTCAGTTTGTGTGTACAGACGGAGAGATCGAAATGCCGTTTCCCACAATCCAGAATACAAATATATGAATACAAATATGTATATACCTATGTATATACACAACAGACACATTTATACATATGCACACATTAACATATAAATAAAAGCACAACAATCAATATATACAAAATAACAGTCACTTCGATAGATAGATAGATAGAGAGAGAGAGATGGATGGAGAGATAGATAGATGGGTGGATGGAGAGATAGATAGAGAGAGAGAGAGATGGATGGATGGATGGATGGAGGGAGGGAGGGAGAGAGAGAGGGGGAGAGAGAGAGAGAGAGAGATGGATGGATGGATGGAGGGAGGGAGAGGGAGGGAGAGAGAGAGGGGGAGAGAGAGAGAGAGAGAGGAGAGGGAGAGAGAGAGAGATTTTAACTTGCCTTGCCTCCATTGTGTCCCTTGCACCTTTTGTCTTTCTGAATGTTTCTGATTCCACACATTTCCTTTCCTTCATAGTTTCGTCACAGCGTGAAGTTTGAAGGTATGGACGCTCCTCCTTCCCGATCCTCGCAGGAATCCCATCTCTCTTCCCGCTCTCCTTCCCTCTCCTCCTCCTCTTCCTCCTCCTCCTCTTCCTCCTCCCCTCGTCCTCCATCTTCTTCTCTTTCTCTGAGGTCTGAGGACTCGTTCGATGTTCAGCCTCACTTGGACCGCCTGCTTCCCTGCGTCACATCGCTTCTCTCTCGCTTCGATCAGATCAACCAGATCACGGACGACGTCCACGACCTGGAGGTCAAACTGGAAGAAGCTCAGGTGAGAAGAAGGAAGATCAGTGAGGAGGGGAAACGTGCAGATAAACCCAAGGAAGTGAAGGAAGTGAGACACAGGAAGATCGGTCTCCTTCACCCCAAAGTCTCGCTTCCTTCCTCGTTCTTCGTCACTTCTTCTTCCTCCTCCTCCAGCAGACTTCCCCGTGCACGAAGCACCTTCTCAGAGTCCGAATCAGCTCCATATCATCCTCGTGAATCCTGTAAAAGCCACAATGCACTCTGTGGTTTGAATCCCGCAGCTTCTCCGGGGGATGGACGGACCCCACGGAGAAGAGCTTGGCATTCTGGGAGTTCTCATTCGGCCGATGCAGCGCAGAGGATCCTTCAGACGCAAGGGGGTGTTGCTCTGAGTGGAAATGGAGGGAAATACTTGGGATTCACAGACAGACCGAGGAGTGAAGAAGGGGTGAGACGGAAAATCAGTGTGGGAGTCCCGGTGAAGAGGAAGGCGTGGATTGAACAGGATTAACGCTGAGATTAAGACGATAAGAGACGAGGTTGATCTGATCTCTCCTCCTTTCCTCTCCTCCTTTCCTCTCATCTTCTCTTTATGCAGCCCCAACAACAGCCTCTGCTCATCAACAGACTTCATGCAATGCTTCATCGGATGCATATATTAGATAATAATCTCTATATCACTCCTAACATCTAAATCTACTTCCAGCATGGATAAATGTTCATAACATGCATCCATTGTTTGTTCTATATGCTTCTTGACATCCTAAAATACACAGTTTTTCTAGAACAGATTACAAATCGAAAGTGAAACTTAAGCTCGCTCCATTGCGGAGATATTCCCGCGAGAGTGTGAAAAACTTTGATTAAATAATTAATTCACTGAGCTACTTTCCATCCGCAGTCCCTCACATTAAACATTAAGAAAATGAATGAAAATTACAAACATAGCAGTACAAATACATAAAATGCAAGAGTAAGAGCAGAATATACAAGTATTTAGGACATGGTAATACAATATATAGCAGCATCGATACATAAAGTGCAAGAGAGGATACCCCTGTATTAAAGTACATTTAATATCAGCTCCGTTGTTCCCCCGTTTTTAGAGATGTGGGCACGGACGAAAAAGAGAGAGGGTTTTATTATCCCTGACACACCGGGGACACACATTGATGCATAAAAGACATCAAAAAGTGCATTTTGAATGATCAAGTTGAGGTGTTTTAACCACAAATGCTCAGAGTGGTTGCACGAACGTTGGGTTTGCATCGCTTTTTTCTCCATCCCATGCAACAGCTATGACCTTCCTCATCATTAAAACTATTGAAAACAGACACAGAAAAACCTGCTTTGTGGACACACGCCTTTACATGGAATGGAGATTACTGCCTATAGCAACAGTAGGGTAATAAAGTGTCCGTCTCTTTTTGATTTGTCACTACTAATGCACGTGGAAAAGGAGATTCCTGCACGCTTGCACACGAGACAGTTATCAAACACATCCTTCAAACTAACTTGCTTTCCTTCGTTTCTAAGATCTGAGGGTTTCCTTTGTATAGAATATGGAGTTTCTATTCAATGCACTCACCTGTATAATAAGTAATGGATGTTTAAGGTATTGTTGAAACCACAGTAGTTATTTAAGCCTGTTGATAAAACACACAAGGCGTCAGATCCTCATACTGTGAGTGAAGAAAGAGACAATAGGTTTATTTGAGTTACTTTATACGTGTTTACTGTTATCTTTGTACATATGACTGTCTGTTACTACATGTTATACCTATATACCTTTACTTTTGTAAGAGATATTAACGATGTTTAATTCTAAAGACAAATAAAATTTCATTTCCTAGAATATTGTATCTGTTTGAATAGTAATTCACTGTTCTTTAATAACCGCAGAGTGTGCAGCAATGTGTTTATTTTCAATGATAACAGCTCTTCAGGCATTCTGTGTGTGTGTGTGTGTGTGTGTGTGTGTGTGTGTGTGTGTGTGTGTGTGTGTGTGTGTGTGTCCTAGCATTACTATACTTGTGGGGACCTACATCTGTTTACACAGTCACGTGTGGGGACTCGACTCCCTTATGGGGACAAATTGGAGGTCCCCATAAGGGGAATCATTAATTTTAGGGTGAAGACTTGGTTAGGGTTAGGTTAAGGGTTAGGCATGTGTTGGTTATGGTTAAGGTTAGGATAAGTCTCTCCAGGAAATGCATGTAAGTCAATGTAATGTCCCCTGAAGTGATGTATACATGGTATGTGTGTCTAGTGGAAAAGACCTATTAGAGTAAACACATTCATTCATTGCACCCAGGTGTGTGTTCCAAGATGGCAGCACGTTGATTTGTTTCTGTCTCTCTTAGTGTGTGTCTCATTCTTCTTGTGCATACTGACATTTTATAATTTTTATTTTGCTTATTAGACCCGTTTTTAAATTGGTCTACTGCGCTTTAAAAAACGTTTTAAATGTGGGAAATGTGGTATCTTACCTTGTGTTATTATTACATGTTATTGCATTTGTCCAGCAGGTGGCACACTCACTCTTGGTATTAAAAGAGCCTGTGGTATATGTTCCCACGAGGAAGTCCCGCAAGCATGTCACCAAAGTAAACCAGTTCAATCTACTCCTACGTTGTGGACATACAATTATTGATCACAAGATACAACAATTAGCTATATTTTGTTATTCTTAATGCTTGTCATTCACACGTTAAGAAAAGAAGTACCGATACATAGCAGAACAATTGTGGCGATGTTCAGCTTAATAAGCCTTGTTCAACAGAATTTATTTAGCTAGCAGGCGAACCAAGTCTGCGTTTCGCTGCACTCCTTGATCTCCAGTTATAACGACGGACTCCACCGCCCGGACCTAACGGAGCCGCAGTGGGCTAGCTCCGGGACGCTGGCTGGAGCTAGCCCCCTGCGGCTCCGTTAGCTCCGGCAGCCACCACTGGGATAATTGGGTCCCCTATTAACATTTGCTCCCGTTTAGCATTATGGGCGTCATAGCCATAGACTATAAAAGTCTTACCCAAGGCTGAATCATAAACTAAAATGTATATGTATGCATAAAGGGTTACGTCCTTAGCTGGCTAATAAGTAACAAGCTAAGCTACCAAGCACACAAACACCTGCGAACGGGGTTAACATGTATAATATTATCATTTTAGACTTCTTGGAAGTTCTGTATACATTCAAGCGCACAGCACGATATTTTAATTGTCTGGTATTTGTAATAATATTCCCTAAAAGGCACAATCACAACGAACACGGCTAAAGCTAAAGGGTCAAGTACAGTACTATGACTAACTAACGTTGTAGCCTCTATGGTTGTAGCCTAGCAGAGTGGACAAGTTGCTGTTAGCTGACAGTGAGGCATGTACGTGTCCATCAAAGTGACCACGCCCTAATTTATGCAAAAACTTTAAGACCTAATATAAATAAAAGGGTTGTGTTAGAAAACAATTTACTCACAGATTCATAATCATGAAGGTGGAATCTAACTATATCGATAATAATATGTATTGCATCCATGGGTAGAAACATGTTTTTTTCTGCTGTAAAGTTGGGCATTTTAACATGGGGGTCTATGGAAATTGCTCCTTTCTGCAGCCAGTCCCTAGCGGCCCATGTATGAACTGCAGTGTGTGGTACTTCCGTATTGGCGTCCCGACTGTTCCCCAGAGTTTGCCGCTTGGTCACTACCCGATCTGCCCCCCTGCCCGATCTGCACTGCGCATGTGCGAGATGGTCCTCCATATTGGACAACTCCATACGGCAACTCTAATAGGACATTTGACGTCTAGACGGCTGCCCGATTTGCATCGTGCATGCTCGAGTCATAAACGTCTAAAATATCTATACAAACATCTTTTGTTATTTTATTTGACATTCACAGTTAATGTAATTAGATATACATTATGAATGCCATACATATTGCATACATTCACAGTCAATATTTCTTCAGTATGTATGATAGCTGAGTCATTCTACAGAAAAGGTGGAATCTGGGTGATACAAATCTGCTGTATATTCCTTCTAAACACATCTAAAACCTGTTAAATAGCAATAACTAACTCTTAACTTGATGAATCCACAACAAGTAGAGCTTAAAGTATTTTTATTATTTGTATTATTTGTATACATTATACAAAGCGTATTTATATAGGAACGTCACTGGTGTTACGTGTTACCAGGAAGAAGAGTAACACCAGTGACAATTTGGAGAAAACACTACCATTTTAACAAAATGGCTGCAATGTGTCAGACCAAATATGGCTTCAGTCAATATCAAAATCGTTTAACTCTTCAATACAATACATTTTCCCATTCAAATGTTCACCCCTAGGGCTATGCAATGAATAACACTAATGACAGACTTGAAAGACGCATGTCAAATTTGAAGATAAAATGACACCTTTAACAAACAAAGTAAGAAGTATCTGACTTATGTCTTTGTCCACTGCACTGCCTCAAAGGATCTCTTGTTACAGGAGGCACTTCAGAGACAGTACATTATTTCAAAATAAAAGCGTTTTGTGTAGCAGTAACACCAATGACGTAATTTTGGGTGACTGACATTTATTTGATATTATTAATAATAATTTGCGTTTTTTTTTTTACCATTTCAGTGTTATATTTAATGTATGTAATGTTATGTAGTTATGAATGAGATTTATTTATTGAAAAAAAAATATTTTAAATGAAAACTATAGGCTCCACTTCCATGTATGATCAAAGTGAGAAGGCAGTTCCTTGAACTTGGCATTTTAAATAAATTGCAATTTATGTATAAAACAATTTTTATTTAATTTTTAATTTCGTACCATTGCAAAGGCAATCTCTATTTATTCAACATATATAATGCATGTGAGTATTAGGTCAACGTCATGTATTTTGGTGTCTGCAAAAGTAAGTGACAGCACTTCCACCTTTTCTGTAGAATGACCCAGCTGTCTAACAGAAGTTAAATCAATTTCTCACTTATTCTGACTATGTACTTAACCCAATAAAAGGACCCAATAAAAGGAGTTGTTAAATAATAGTGAAGTCACGTTGTAATAACAATAACTCTCTCGTTCAGATTAATATTGTCGGGTTTTTTGAGTGTTCTTTTTCTGCTTTGCCAAACGCCACTGTGTCAAGTGTCCTATTTATTAAAGTTGCTGTATGGAGTTGTCTAATATGGCGGACCATCTCGCACATGCGCAGTGCAGAAGCAGATAGGGCAGGGCTGCAGATCGGGTAGTTGACAGTGACACCGCCAAACGAGCAGCAAAGAATTTGGTTGTTCATCATTTCTCCTGTTTTGCAGGTCAGTTGTGTGTACATATTTTCACAAGTGTTATAAATATCCACGGTAGTGTTGTGTCACGATGTCCTAGTGTTTGAAGTGGTGTTTGGACGTTGTTTATTGATAAGATAAGCGCTTTGAGCATTTGGAAAAGCGCTAAAATAAATGCAATTAATTATTATTATTATTATTGTCTTCAATGCATGGGTGTCGCAGCCATTATATTAGGGTGGGACAAGTCCCCCCCACTTTTACCATGTGGAAAGTCCGTGCATCGGTCTATCCACTCGCCTCTCTCTGTAGAGCGCTGTATCAGTGCTTCACTATCAAATCCATTCCACTTGCTTATTTAGAGAATGCCCAAATCAATGAAACTCCCTATGTTTTCACTGCTACTTTGTACCAAGCAGGGGCGGATCTACCGGGGTGGCATGGGGTGGCAACTGCCACCCTAAACAATAGCCTTGCCACCCCAGCTGCCACCCCAGTTGGCATCTTTGTTTTGAAAGAAAAGTTGTGGCTCATCGGACATTTATGAGAGAAAATTTCTAATGTCCGAGTGCAAGTGAATGCAGCACAAGACGCGAGTCTTGTAACCCCTCCCCCGGCCCTGGCGCGAGAGTGGAAATATGATTGGTGGCGAATTCACTTGAACGGGGGACGGCGCAAAACGAGAAGCCTTTCGGACTCAAGTAGACGGAAGGAATGAGGTATTTGCGTTCTACAATGACAGAGAAGAGAATGTCAAGTTTGGCTGTACTCAGCAATGAATCAAAACGCACTACAGCTGTTGATCTTAATAAGTTTGTGAGGCTTTTTGCTGAACAACATGGTAATCGCCGCATTCAGCTGTAATAGGCATGCCAACTTGATGCTCTGCTCACGGATGACTCGATGAGCATACAAAACTGTTAAGATGATGACCTTGTATGCGTGTATATATTTTTTTCTTTGAGGGGGTCTGCCCCCAAAAAAACTGTTTTAAGTCCTGAGAAAGTAAAATAAGACGGTGTGTAAAACTACACTGCCCAGCCAAAAAAAAGTAACCACTTTGATTTAACTAGGCCAGTAGGTAAGGACTTTCCACTGGATAATAACTGCAGCGATGTTTATGTTTTAGCTGAATACACGTTTTTTAAGCCTAACTGATGCAGTTAGTCACTTATTTAATATTTGTTCTTTCTGATGTAAAGTCAAGGTTGTAACTGTATATCAATAATTATATAATTACTTGTTTTTCAAATTTGAAGGAGGGTGAGCAAGCATCTTGATGAACATTCATCATTAACTCCTCCAAAAAATATAGTTTATTCAATACTAAATGAATATGTGAATCATACCAGTTCTTCACTATATCTGTAAAGCGTCTTTGAGCACCTGTAAAAGCGCTAACAAATTAAATCTATTATTATTATTATTATTATTATTATTATTTATTAACAGTGATTGACAGCTGATAGGAATAATATGATTGTTAATATTATCATATTCATACAGACAAACATCGATGAGACAGTTAATTAATGTACTTATTGCAGCAGTCTTCATAGATTTGGTTCCCCTGCTGGTCTAAGAGTGAAACAAACTCATTCAGTTATTGTTCAGTTAAAATTCATTAAATGACGTCTGCCACCTTATATGTAAGGCTTTACTGATGTGCCACAATAATATCACCTATGTCATTGAGTTAAAATATTAATATTGTGGCTTTCCAAGTTAACATTGATTGTAGGGGTGTAACGGTTCACAAACATTTTGGTTCGGTACGTACCTCGGTTTTTAGGTCACGGTTCGGTTCGGTACGTTTTCGGTACAGCAGAAAAAATTATCACAAAACACTAAATATATATATTTTTTTAAAATTATTATTAAACTGTGACTAATGTATTCAAATAAATACAAAATATAATAAAATAAACATTAAGGTGCAGCATTTCGATGAACTGAAATAATCTGTATTTGAACTTTACTGTACTAGTACTCACAAAACATAAACTATTAGTTTTGGGTTTTTAATTATTATTAAACTGAATATTCACTCAAATAAATACAAAATATAATAAAATAAACATTAAGGTGCAGCATTTCGATGAACTGAAATAATCTGTATTTGTACTAATACCTAAGCAGCCAGTTTGACATTATGACTTGCTTGTCATTGTATTTTCATGTTTTTTTAAAGAAAGATGAACTTGTCCACATTGCTTGCTGAAAGGGCAGATCTGCTGGCACTAACAATGTCTCCTGCTGTGGAGAACACCCTCTCTAGGGACAGAGGTAGCACAGACAGGTAGCGCTTTGCTAACATGGCAACATAAGGATATTTGGTGTTTGTAATAGCTTTGGCTCGGTCTGAACTTTTTGCGAGTGGTGGAGGCTTAAATGCTAGCGGGAGTTAGGTTTGCACAGTCTTTTTTCTTTTGGTACCGGTGATATTCACGTTCGGGTGATGCCTTTTCAAATTAGTGTGCAAGTTTGATGTATTGCCAGCCGCGTAACCAATTTTAGTTGAACAATGCCGACAAACAGCTTTGGTTCGGTCCACCTGTCTTTGCCCGTCATCCTTGTACGTAACTGCGAAACCAAAATGTTCCCAAACCGGAGACTTCAATGATGCTGGAGGATTTTCGAGCTTAACTTTATCTGCGTTCGCCATTTCGACAGTTCCTCAAATGACTGACTAAATTTGAACGCATCCCTCTGACCAGCTCTCATAGTATGCCTCTCGTCCAATGAAATGACTTGCTCGCTCTATGATATATACCTGAGATTACTTCCAGAAAGTTGTTCATGTTCTCAATTTTTTACGTTTAACGCTATATTCGTTCGGTACACACGTGTACCGAACCAAAGGGCCCATACCGAATAATTTCAGTATGGGTACGTGTACCGTTACACCCCTAATTGATTGATATGATTGCGATTTAAATCAGCATATACTTCTGCCAGGGGATGCCACCCCACAAAATCTCCTGCCACCCTCTTGCCACCCCATGAATATTTGTCTAGATCCGCCCCTGGTACCAAGGCAGATTCTCAGAGCCGTACACATGAGCTGTACACATGCATGCTGCGTTTTTTGCGTAGCTGTGTCTTTAGTTGTAAGCCCAGTGGCGATCTGTTCATCTGTCATATCATACAATAAAGCCATCGAAAAGAATAGGATACAGCATTCAAAGTTATTCTGGGTCTTTGTGTGTCATAGCTTGGCTGTGTGAGAGAGAGAGAGAGAGAGAGTGAACGAGAGAGCGCTAACGTACATAAGGAGTTGCTTCTACAACAAGGAGGAGGAGAGCTCTCTCCTGTCAGACACATTTTATAACGTCAGCTCAGGGAGGTAAATGACTCTGTGTTTAGATCGTTGACTTTAGTTTAAGTTATCGCATGTAAACAAGTATTTCCAAGGCACACCTTTTATATGATCATTATAAAAAACAAGACAATAACAGGTATGAAATAATTCCAACTCATAGGACAGTAAAACAAAAATACAGTTTAAAAGGGGAGTGATTTGTAAAATATGCATAAAGAAAAAGTAAGTCTGTTTTAAACAGTACTGTTTCACATGGGTGTTGTTGAGAGAAGTACTATCCACAGATTTAGTCCACCACCTGCCCACACCCCCCGTCACATTGTCCCACCCACATTGAGGATGCTTCCTATGCCCATGCTTCAATGCAACGTAGGAGACTGCCTCGTGGTTGCTGTGTGTGTGTGTGTGTGTGTGTGTGTGTGTGTGTGTGTGTGTGTGTGTGTGTGTGTGTGTGTGTGTGTGTGTGTGTGTGTGTGTGTGTGTGTGTGTGTGTGTGTGTGTGTGTGTGTGTGTGTGTGTGTGTGTGTGTGTGTGTGTGTGTGTGTGTGTGTGTGTGTGGTGTGTGTGTGTGTGTGTGTGTGTGTGTGTGTGTGTGTGTGTGTGTGTGTGTGTGTGTGTGTGTGTGGTGTGTGTGTGTGCATAATGGCGGTCGCTATTTTAATGTAGCATAACTGAGCTCTTTGATCAAAGTGAATGCAAATAAATGTAATTGTTTACAGCTCCTGTACATTTTGTACAAGATATTTTCCGGGTTTATATCCTAAGTATTTTGTGTGTGTGTTCTATGGTCAGAGTTAATACATAAATGCTTGTTGGATGCTAATGCCAGCACAGATTAGATAGATTCTGATGCTTTGCCTGGGAAGGTATTTAAAAGGGTTTGATTACAAAATCAATATCTCCATCCATCCATCTTCTCCCGCTTATCTGTGGTCGGGTCTCGGGGGTAGCAGTTCCAGCAGAGAGCCCCAAACTTTCTTTTCCCTGGCGACATCAACCAGCTCTGACTGGGGGATCCCAAGGCGCTCCCAGGCCAGCGAAGAGATGTAATCCCTCCACCTGGTCCTAGGTCTACCCCTTGGTCTCTTCCCAGCTGGACGTGCCTGGAACACCTCCCTAGGGAGGCGCCCAGGTGGCATCCTAACTAGGTGCCCGAACCACCTCAACTGGCTCCTTTCGACGCGAAGGAGGAGCGGCTCAACTCCGAGTCCCTCCTGGATGACTGAACTTCTCACCTTATCCCTAAGGGAGACACCAGCGACCCTGCGGAGAAAACCCATCTCGACCGCTTGTATCCGCGATCTCGTTCTTTGGGTCATGACCCATCCTTCATGACCATAGGTGAGGGTAGGAACGAAAATGACCCGGTAGACAGAGAGCTTTGCCTTCTGGCTCAGCTCCCTTTTCGTCACAACGGTGCGGTAAAGCGACTGCAGTACCGCTCCCGCTGCTCCGATTCTCCGGCCCATCTCACGCTCCATTGTTCCCTCACTCGAGAACAAGACCCCGAGATACTTGAACTCCTTCACTTGGGGTACAAAAAAAAAATCAATATCTGAATAGAGAAAGTGGGGTTAGGTCATTTTGGAGAAACCAGCTCGAGTGCGCTATAATTTGAAAATACACAACCGGAAAAAATCTGCCACTTCCTTACAGAGCCCCTCCTCCAACACACACAAACGCGCACATGACCAATGAGGGCACGAGATAAGTTTGGAAGGCTGACAGGCAGGTAGGCCATCCAGTTATTTTAGCCGGGCCGGCTCAGATGATTGGTCGTGCTTTTTACAGAACTACGGCTTCCAGAGATGACATTTTTTAATGGATTTTTTGTCAAAGCATTTAAGATATTCATTGCTATCGGGATGTTAAGAGCATTCCATGGAATATAACAACAAGTGTATCTCGAGCCGGTTTCTCAAACGTACCTACCCCACCTTTAAGTCATGGTGTTTATTTCAAATATATTGAAGACATGCATATATATATACACATGTGTTTATATTAGGGCTGTCAAACGATTAAAATGTTTAATCAGATTAATCACTGCTTAAAAATTAATTAATCATGATTAATCACCATTCGAACTATGTCCAAAATATGCCATTTCTTTATGTATATTGTTGTGGGAATGGAAAGATACATGAAAGAAGGCGGATATATCCATTTAACACAGTATGTATGTTTATTATAACATTTTTCTGTGTGTCAAAATGAAAGACAGCCCACACACCTATCAATCATCAAACCGTGGGGTCTTATTTCAGTGTTGATTTCTATCAACAGGGGGGGGGCTAGTGGAGTACTTCGTGACCACAGAGTGTGAAAGTTGTGATCAGCTGTTTTAGCGCAGTTCTCCAGTGAAGGGGGGGAGTCTCCCCCCGCAGCCGGTTGGCGTAGTTTTGGCACAATTCCGTTGTACAGACCGACGTTAACAGCAGCCCTGTCTGTGCACACGGAGACCGACTCTGTCGTCCGGTGATCTAACCGCCTTCTGGAAAAGCTTCACAAGTACGTCGGTACGCAAATGCGCTTTGTGACACAAGTGACGGTACGCATTTCAGATTACGCACATAACCTACGTACCAGTTATGTGTTACCTGTACTACAGCAAAAGTATTCTCCGTCGGGACTTCCTGCAACATCACCACGCCGTTATCTTGATTCTGATTGGCTAGAAGACATTATCAAAGATGTTCTATTGAGAAGACGATCACTACGTGACAAAACATTTCAAAACCGTTTCTGGTCTTCGGTATTTCCAGACAAGTGGCTACTGAAATCAATCTTACTAACTGCTGTCTGTGCAATTTACTCCGCGCGAGTTGGCGGACTTTATTTTGCTTACTTTAACATCATTTTTCATGGTGGGGCTAAGCCATTTCTTGGTATGGGTGTAGCCTACCCCAGCCATACCCTGGCGCTGCCACTGGTGGGATTTATGGGGCGGCCCATTCTGCACATGCGTTAAATATTTTAACGCAATTAATTCAAAAAATTAATTACCGCCGTTAACGCGATAATTTTGACAGCATTAGTTTATATTGAAGACAGAAAAGGGCATTAACAATTGTGTGTGTGCCAAATGAATAATACATTCTGGCAAGACCCGCCAAACGAGCAGCAAAGAATTTGGTTGTTCATAATTTCTCCTGTTTTGCAGGAATATTATCTGTTATCGCGCCCTGCATAGCGGGGCCTGTTACAGTGGCGTGATCATTATTATTTAGAGTCATTGCGTGCCTATTGATTTGAACACGATCCGTGTATCCATCATTTCCTGGTCTTCTCTAAAGAAGAGGGACCAATGGAAACGTTGTTATGTTGCCGTTGTTCAGCATGGAAACATTCATTAGCTAACAATGACATTATTGTTCTATTAATATAAAGGGAGGTCAGGTACTCTTTAAAACTGCTGCTAGTTATGGGTACTTTTTACTGAAGTACATTTCAAAGCCCTCTTTACTTTGACTTCAGTAAAGAAGTTTAGTCAGTACTTCTACTTTCACCAGAGTATTTTTAAACACGAGTATATGTACTTCTACTTGAGTAAAGGATGTGTGAACTTTTGCCATCTCTGCCCTAACCCTACCTGACGGGAAACAGTAATGGTCAGTTAGAACCTCGACATTTAAAGTATCTGTACCAAGGGGCACTAACCCTGACCCTGGTTGCAGAAAGAAGTCAGATTGTATAGACGACTATGAGAAAATGACCCTACTTCTCACTCTATGAAATACCTCAGTTAATGGTCTCATTTCCAGTTCTATATGGGGATATTTAGGGGGTCAGTAAGGGGTCTGTTATTGGGAAAGTGGTCCATGTTGGCCTTGGCTTTTCCAAGTGAGGTGATATTATTGTATTTCCTTACAGTGTTTAGAAACAGACTCATATTTTTCCTTACCAGAAGGATTTCCATGTTGACATCCCTGAACCCCGGAGCGGCAGGCTCACCGCTAAGCCTTCTGGGAAATTCTGGATGCCAATACCGATGGCCAAATTTCTGAGGACACAAAAAACAAACAAAAAACATTCAGAGGGAAAGACTCACATGAAACTTTGGGTTTCATGTGAGTCTCTACTGGACTCTATGGGTACTACCTTACCCTGCGAGCATTCTCCCACTGAGACTTCTATAGACGTAGCCGGCCTTGGGCGGGTTAGTTAGGGTTAGGGTTAGGGTTAACCCAGCTCATGTGTACACTGACTTCCATGGACGCCAGACCCGGAAGGAACGGCGAATGTGAATGGCACCGCCTCGGCCATATCCTGGTCCCCCAAACACTCGAATCTAGCAGTGGCGACTCCCTGGAGGTATGATAACTCTTTTTAAACGTCTCTCAGTCTTTCGTGGAATCACTTCCGCTGCTGAAGAGAAAAGGATGATAGTCAGGAGGTGAGGCCTCCTTTTATACGGTGTGATGCGCGCGCATTCAGGTAGGCCCGCCCAAGGCCGGCTACGTCTATAGAAGTCTCAGTGGGAGAATGCACGCAGGGTAAGGTAGTACCCATAGAGTCCAGTAGAGGGCGGAGCCTGTGAGAGATATAACTACAAGTTACAACACAATGTTGTTAAAATATGTTGTAAAACCTATTTTCTATTACATTACAGTATATCAATAATAATAATAATAATAATACATTACATTTTTATTGCGCTTTTCCTGGTGCTCAAAGACACTTACAAAAAGAAAGAAATCAAGACCATCTTCTGCTGGTGGGGCTACACATAAATAGTTCAGGCCCCAGATCTTAATGCTGATTCTAGAAGGACATATGAGCAATCATGCTAATCAATTAACTTCTTTTGGAAATGTTGAATCTGTAGGAGTTTGGATCATGATAATGTTCTTTGTTTTAATTCTGAAAGACAGACACAAAGAGGACTTTGTGCTCGCAGTTTGTTTAAACGGTAAACATACAGAGGCTTTGGACATCTCTTATGTCTTCAATATGTCAACAAGACTCAATGGTGCAATGTGAAATTTTAACAACTGTGGTAAACATTTAACAGTTTGTGCTTTTAAATCTGACAGAGATACCTGAACCCTCTCGACAGAGGAACCCATTACCACTGGATCGTTGTTGATTGATTATTTGTACAGTTCTCTTCTCATAAGGTAAGTTAATGCTTCCTCCAGATAGACTGCTTCAAAACAACAATGTACACATTCTTTCCTATTTAGGTTTTTGTATTCACTGAGTTTTTGTATAACTTTGTATACCTTGATCTGGGTCAATATTCGATTCTGATTGCCTGCAAGTTGCAAGGAGTTCTTATCAAAACAGCGTTTCCTTATATATGGACAGAAGATAGGCTCTTTATTACACAATCAGTTAGTTAACACAGACATCATGAAACGTTCTTCTGCTCTTTGTGCTCCCAGCCAAACAGAAAATGCACCGGTGGGGATATTTAGGGGGTTTTATGGTTCGTAAGGGGTCTGTTATTGGGAAAGTGGTCCTTGGTGGCCTTGGCTTTTCCAAAATGAGGTGATATTATTGTATTTCCTTACACTGTTTAGAAACAGACTCACGTTTTTCCTTACCAGAAGGATTTCCATGTTTCTGGCCGAAGACAAAATGCACCGGTGGTGGTGGGAGCCAATGCCTCCGGAAGAGCGACTTGCTCTGCTTGATGTGTTGTCAGATGCACTGTTTGCTTCAGAACAATGGCACGGTATTGAAATTGACAGGTATGCATTGTTCAAAGAAAATACATGTCAGTGTTTCAACTTTTGAAGATACTATATATTTTTACACAAACCATTTAATGATTTTGATCTTGTACCGTCATTGGGTCAGGATTGTATTTGTCAAAGGGCATTTGAGAAGTACCCGATAACAGCAAGTGAGACAAGTCAGGGATTCATGAGAACTAGGAACCTTCAACAGGCTGACCGGTGAACATTAGACACTAAAATAGTTGTTTAAAAAGGTTTGTTTGTTTACTTATAACCATCACAAGATGCTCCCACAAAGCTGCAACGACGTACTTATCTCTGCAGATCCTCCCTCTCAAGCCGTCGGTATACTATCGGAATAATTCCTCGCTAACAAACATCAATAGATCTCCATAAACGACTGTCAATCCTACACTGTCCTAATCACTCATGGTGTCCCCCAGGGTCCAGTCCTCGGCCCCCTTCTTTTTGTACTCTAAATCCTTCCCCTCTGACAAATCCTGCTTCCCTGCTATACCGATAACATTCAACTTTAACCTCCAAAATCTTCTTACTGATATTAAATCTTGGATGCAACAGAACTTCCTTCAACTCCACTGCAACCCATCAGAAACACTCAATCAGCCCAACTCTGACATATAGTAACAATGAATACATGCTTAGTCATGAGATAACTGACCATATCAGAGTACATTAGACCCATGATCAGAGCAATGATCACCCACTGTGTGGTCACATGACACTTTGTGACTGAACACCTTCCTGAATGCTGAGATCTACTGTCTGTTGACATGTAAGGCTTAGAGAATATTATTATTTATATGTTAAATATAACATTATAGCATTCAATTCTCTGATAATCATCATTTCCATTACAGAAGACTAATGAATATTTCTCTGCACTCAGCTCCCTGCTAAGTTACTCTGGACTCAACTCAACCGATGTGCTGGACAGTTACCGTGAACAAGTCTTTAACGATGAAGAACCCCTCGATGTTCCAAGTATTGTAGAGAAGCTGGGTGGTGCACTCGCTGGGTTCGAAACGGTGCCCAACGCTGTGGGACTCGGTGCTCTCATCATTTCCATGATCTTAGAGATAGTCGGGAAAAGCTTGGGGAAAAAAACCATGGGCACGGCTGAAATGTTGCAGAGGGTGTTTGCAGAGGAGAAGGGCAATGAGGTGAGACCCTGATGGTTCCTCTGGTTATTAACAGGTTGCAAAGGTTAGCTGCTGTGACTTCCTTCCTTTGTTTCCATTAAGCCTCTAAAAACAAACATTTGAACGCCTTGTCTTTTAATTTATTTATTTTACTCACAGCTGTGACGACTTCTTTGCGTGTGTTGATGTTGTGCAACTTGGGCCACTTAAATAGGCCTTTATAATATTCGATCAAATCAAACCAAAAGAGGCTAAACTCAAATCAGAATGATAAACAAACTTATATTGTTTTCTGTGCATATCTGTGTCTCCTAAAGGCTTGGGAATTGTCTTTCATAGTCTCTTGACTACAGAGGTCGCCACTAGGTGACAATATTTGACCTTTTCACAAAACCATAAATCTGTCTCTAACATTAAGTCATATTTATAAAAATTAATGATTTTATTTCAGAACAAATGTTTAACCTTTTAAAGTTAACCCTTCAAAATCGATATCTAAAACGTTTATCTGACCAATATTTGAAATAGGCTTTCATAAATGTTGACATTCTTTTACTGTGAAGGTCCGAGACCTGATGGACGAGTATTTGAAGCATCTGCAGATCAACTTGGGGAAGCCACAGCTCCAACTAGCTGAGACCCGGCAAATAGAGCTCGATCTCAGTGCGCAGCTAACGCGGCTAAAGGTACAACCGAGTAAAAGTCTTCCAGCTGTATTTGAAGGATCATGCTACATTGATATCTCCTGTTATGTCCTTCTCAATCACTAATTCACTCATTTGAATAAATTGTTTCTCAGGAGGTCCTTTGAGGAATTCAATTTAACTTAAAACGTTAATTCAACCGTTAACTCAAATGTAAATGGTAAAGTGGGATAGGCTAGACAAGCATAATGTACACTGCCTTCTATTCTGTATATTTATATTGTGTATTCAATGTATATACTCTATAGATATATATATCCTCATTATTGATATGTTTATATTCACTGTTTTGCATATTTAGTTAATCTTGGCGACGAAACAGTTTCCCAAATTGGGATCATTAGAGTATATCTTATCTTAATCAGTAAGTAATCCTATTGTCATGGCGTTTTAATCTGTTAATACATTTAATAACCACTTTCGTCTATCTGTCTAACTTCTTCTAGTGTGACTCACAAAAAATAAATAGTTAAGAGTTTACTCCAAAGCAGGGGTCGGCAACCTTTTTGATATGAAGTGCCATTCAAAAAAAAAAGTTCAATCAGCGTGCCGACGATCGTGAAGTATCAACAGGAGGGCGAGGGAGCCTCGCTGCTGATCACTGATCCAGTAATGAGTGACAGTGAAAAATAAATATATTTATAACTAGTTCCAGAGGTAGATAAAATAGCTAAGTGTGTTAGGTCTAACTCAGTGTGTGTCGCTCCGCTCTCCGGTCCGTCTCAGCGGGTGGAGCTGCAGGATTTCTGCTTCACACACGTTACCGCTATTTGTCATTTTCAGACACCTTAAAAATACTGCCAGACTGGTGAAGCCATTTTGGCGAGCTTGTTTTGCCGCACACAGAGAAAAGTGTCATGTATTTGTAGGCATTTTTAGAAAGCACTGATCAATCGGCAGAGAGTGAGTATCGGTCGATAAAGATCGCCACGCAAAAACTGCGGCATTTCTACAGCTCCTTATGGGTACTGCAATTTGTGAAGTGCTTTCCTCTGTGGTGAAACTATCAGCACTGCACCACGGAGGAAAGTGGCAGAAAGTCGCCTGGAGTTAAAGAGAGCGGGGCTGCGCTGCGTGCATGGCTTCCTTCTGTAACGGGGAGACGCGCTCTGGCGGCGGTCTCGTTCAGGATCCGAAAATCCAATTTAAATATTTTGCACACTTATTCCACTTATTCCTAGTGTGCCACTGGTTACGGTGCCGCTTGCCGACCCATGCTCTAAAGCCTTATATTAATAAGACAAACATTCAAACCATAATGATGAAAGGAAAATGGCTCTAACACCTATGTGATCCTTTTTCTTTCCCAGAACTCCATGCTGGTCGATGGACATATGAACTCTATGCTTCTGAAGCAGTGGGTGAACGGCGCTGCGTTTCACACCCAGATGTTGATCCATCAGGCTCGTCTGGAGGAGGCCGACGGGTCGAGAGCAGTGCGAGCAGCGGGCGTTTATCAGCAACAGCTCAACGTTATTATAGATAGATACAAGAAGTACCTGATTGGTATTACACATATTACAATATTGACTACGAGAGATCAATCAACAACGTATATTCTGTCATTCAATGAGGGGCCGTTGTCTGGTTATTCAGCTCCATGGTACGCTCTGCAATATAAGAGCCAATTCACTGACACTCAAATGGTTGAGCATTTGTTTTCGAAACAGCAGATTTCTTGGACAACGAGTTATTTCACAGATTTAGCAGCAAATATTCCGACTCTGGTGAGACAACATGCCACCTTTCAAATTCAAAACTGACATTGAAGCTCTTTGTTTGTAAAGCCATGAGACCAACATCAAACCAAACTTTACTCTTAAACTCAAAAAGGCAAATATTTTAAACTGGACACGCAACGGATGTTCAGACTAAGAGAGAACAACTATTGCTATGACATTTGGTTTATCCATCCATGGTGACCATAGGATGAATCCTGATGACATTATCAAGTCCACATTTATAATTTGCCCAATAATTTGGTTTATGTTAAAAACTGCAAAACTAAACATTCCCATAATCCTCAGCTGTGCTTTGTGTTTCTGTAAATGAAAGCAACCTGACGCAATTTAGAAAAACGGTACACAGTGACCGTTAAACCTGTTAGCATATGTTAGCTTAGTCATTGTTAGAAAGTTAGCATGTTGAAATTAGCATTTAGCCGAGGGCACAATACTCAGGCCCTGCAATAAAGAACTCTTACTGTATGCCTTATGAATGCACAATAACAAGGAGAGAGACATGCTATGCAGAGAGTTGGTCAATGTCTGTTTATGTGTTTCGTGTATCTGCATTTGCATGTGAGGTTGGTAAGGGTTAGATGCAGTGAATTAAATGTGTGTATTTTACAACCAATGTCTTATTATTGAATTGTTTTAACATACTATATAATTGTTTACAAGGATACAAAGTTCTTCATACATCAAACGTCCTAATTCTGCTCTCAAAGTGCACCAGATTGATGCATTTGACTTTAACAATTTGACACAATCTTCCTCTGGGGTAGCAACACCCAGCATGGTCTCACAAACATACTTCTTTACAAAGCTTCCTGCAGCTCTATAGTGTAACCAGTAGATGTCAGCAGCACAAAGCAGAGACAGCTGTAAAGTCTGACTGTTTTATAAACGTGAGCTCGGTCAGACTGTAAAACATACATGTTTACATTATTGATCATCAGTCCAAAATAGACACAAAAACGTATTTTTGTTGAGGATCTGAAAAAGGATCAATGGTATCTGTGAGTGAATATTGAGAGCCTCAAAACACATACATTGAAGACAAGTGTTGATCTTGTTTAATTATAGAAATACTTTGTTATTCAGAGTAAACATCAGCATTTAAACAATTCAACAAAATGTGATTCCTCAGACCGCCAGCAGGGGGCAGCAGAGTCCTGACAGGAAGAAGGCACTACATCTGTTTACAGGAGACTGACATTTGTTTGTTTTAAATGTGTTGAGTGTAAACAAACACACCACATTGTGTGTCGAAACAGAACAGAATATTCATCAATTACCAAATTGAACTTCATCAGAACTTCAAGTGTTGCCATCCTGAGGAAATACAAACATGGGAAGTGTGAAGTAAAAACTTCTTTGCAGCAATGTTGAGCGCATCATCAAATGAGGGAAACTGGATTCGCCTGTCAATACACTGATATTTATTGAGAGACAGACAATTACATACGGCCGGGAGATCATCCTAGTTTCACACTGTCCTTGTGCTCCACCAAGGTAATCTCTGAACCAAAAGACACAAAACATCTAACCAACACGAGGAGAGGCGGGCTCCCAGAAAGCCCGCGTATAATCAATAGCCGATGCGAGACAATGGTCTGCTTGTCTCAAAGAGATGCTGCCAGGTCAACCCCCCACGGACATAGGAGAAGCGTTTGACCTGTGACCTCAACCTACAGAGGAGTCTCTGACTGACTACAAGCAGATGTTTGCAGTATCACAGATTCTATAAAACAATAAGAAACTCTATAAACAGATCAGATGAAAATATTCTCTTACAGATTCACTCTTTTTATCAATCTATTGATAACCAATTAACATTAGTCTAAGAATATTTCAGTCAATACTTAAAATCAATAAGCATCTTCAGAGTTGGGTGGGCTCAGATACATTCATTACATTAAAAATAGAACAAGATTGAAAAACACTTCAATCACCATGATTGAACACAGTCAATCATAATAAAAATCATCTCTCTTCAGTGCTTGGCATCTTTTGTCAAAAGGCACAATAATAAACACATGGGATACAACAATATTATAGCAAAATATATCTTTCAAAAATAAGATATTTTATCATTTATCACTCAGTTAATCTCCTTCATCAAACACAAATT
The DNA here is from genome assembly GCF_902827175.1 of Gymnodraco acuticeps. NCBI lineage: Eukaryota > Metazoa > Chordata > Actinopteri > Perciformes > Bathydraconidae > Gymnodraco > Gymnodraco acuticeps. The sequence continues at coordinate 216,627 of NW_022990451.1, forward strand.
CTAAATCATCTTATATCTCAAAGATTTACTTTAAGGCAATTACTTATTAAAACACAATTAGAATTTAGGATTTATAATAAATCCAATTGAGGTATAAATCAGAATCATGAGAGATCCAGCTAAGGTTCCTAGTTAAGGTATAAATTCACAGTGATGAATCGATCAATCTGTAAAGTTACAGTGTCCTCAATCTTTAACATTACTTTACGTTTACTTCATTACGCTTTATTCAAGAGTAAGGCATGATATTTAATTAATTACATTACTTCAACTATCAATCATTATGTCATTTCAAAATCTGAAGGGAAAGCTAAACAATTCTCAAAATGTTTAACAATCTGAAGAATCAAACATTTTATTGTATAACAACCTGAAATAGAAAAATCAAAACATCTGTTCTTTATTCAGAGCATCACTGTAATCAATATCAAAACATCTGTTTTACCTGGTAATGATTAAGGATAGTAACGTTGTCTGTTATAATATTAGAAATATCTTATTGTTCAATACCTTATAAATCTGAAAATATCAATTAATTAGTTTAGTGTGAAAGTGTAATCTGATAACATATATTTATCACCACTATTTAACACATTGGGAATACAAAAACAATCATTAATTGTACATCTGTAATCATCTGGTCATTCAATTCAAATGTTATCTTTGTACGAGAGCTAGAAGACATGTTTTCCTCCTCTCTTTATGACACAGAATGTCTGGTGTGTAAAGGCATCCTGATACTGTAGATTAGCACTGAGGTGCTGATTGGCTCAAAACTCTTCTTCATCAGAGCGCCATAACTCAATTATCTGTAGATTACCACTGAGGTGCTGATTGGCTCAAAACTCTTCTTCATCAGAGCGCCATATCTCAATCCCCCCCAATTGCTCTGCTTTTGTGGCTCAATTCAGTGAGCACTTTATGATCTCCCAGTGAAACAGAGGCTCATCTGCCTGCATTCCTTCTGCTATCTGCTTGAGTGCACCTGCCTATTCCAAGTGGCACATCCAGATGCCCCCCCTGTGATGGGAGAGGTTATGAAAACATCTGCTCCTCCAATGAAACATGGAAACCTTGTATGAAGCCTCTGAAGCCATCGCTCGTCCTGCAGAGTTGTCTGCCTGAGCTCACCGAGCACAAAGATGAAGAAGCATCCCATCTCATCAGAAAGTTGAAGATTAGAATCCTCTCATCTCGAACGACCTCCTTGCCCGTGGATAAGTTGCTCTCTGCAGCCGCAGAGTGTGATCCTCTCTCTCTGACCCTTGGCCTTCAGAGCTCTCCTAGTTATTGGTTTAACACTTGATAGGGATGTTTTCCTGAGTGCAGACAACTCAAGGTAATGGATTAGCACATTATCATTCAATTACAAAAATAGGATAGGCCCCCTCAGAATGATTTGGGAGCCTTCCTGAGACATGCACATTATAAATGTAAGGTTTGTGTTAGTCATTTAACATGCAAGAATCATATACTCATCAGTCCAAAGCAGAGAAATGTTATTTGAAGTTAAATGTGAGCTAGTCCCTGTGGAATAACCCTTTCTCAATGATTATAAATGTTATATTAATTCACCATTTACCGTTTGATCAAGGATTAGTTTATCAGAAGTACATTTCCTCTTCCATAAAACATAGGTTTGAGAAATGAATGTTCCAATATGAAATCAATTACTCAATTTCTCAATATAATTTGACTCTTCCCTCCCTTTTCTTACATATTGTCACATATGAAATAATAACTCAGGAGTCTATCTAAGCATGGTATTGTCTATATAAGCTATTAATCGAGAAAACTCAGAGTGAGTATGCAACTCGCAAATATCTCTCCTCCTTCCTATCCCTCTTTACTCACTTTCCCATCTCTTTCTCTCTTATTTCTGTTAGATATGAAGGAAAAACATACAAGTCCATGTAAGCACCTGAGTTACCACCGTTACCAAACGGTGTGCCGCGGCACACTGGTGTGCCGTGAGGCAAGTCCGGGTGTGCCGTGGGATTTTGTGACAACCATACATTATTTTTTCAATATACAACTACACAAAAATAATCATTTATTTTTCAATTTACTATATCAGTACTTTGTAGGTTTATGTACGTAATCTGCGCGACTTGCGCGTCCACATCTCCACGTGCAGTGCTGCATAAACATGGCTGAGTCAGCGATAACTATCGAGGGGTGGAGGTATGCCCATTATTTTTATATCACGCAGTCTATTCTTCTTCTCTGTCTTCCGGTTGTTGCCTGTATTAAATGACAAATACACACTACCGCCATGGATTTGATATGAACGAGGCGGCAGTTAGCAGCTAGCGGCTAGCTAGTAATGATGTAGTGATATCGGTAATATTAACTCCATTTAATACAACATTTACGGTACAAGATTCAATCATACAGCCCATGTAGTATGACAATGAATTACAGCAAACATGTGCAATATATCCATTATTACAGCTCCGTGGGATGGCAGTAAGACGATATGGATCCGTTCCCATTGTGCATCCATGGGTAAAGATAAACGCAACTCACATTGGTTCCTCATACAGCATCTCTGTAAACTACGTGTATTCACTGAATTTCACTCTCTGCCTTTAACGCTCGTTGTAGCTTCAAAAGCTCCAGCCAGAGCCTGGCTCCAGCACCCTCCCTGTGCCGGGCTGCGCGGTCCCGTGGATTAGATGCGCGTTCATAATGCAGAGGGAAATAACTCTCAGAATAACGTTATTAGCAAATGTTTTACAACTTGAGGAACGAATGTTTTTAATAAGGGCTATACAAGTGTTCATACTGGGTAGTTTATTTAGTTAAAAAATTATCCAACGAGTTACAGACCACTCTTTCCCCATGTAAGTCAATGGGAAAAGTGTTTCCGGGCCTGGCAACCAAACCGGAAGTGTAGTACCGCCGTTTGGCCAGCACGAATATTTTCATCTGAGTCCGGCGCACTACCTGGGGGCTTGACTACCGCCGCCTGCTGGTAAGGAAAGTTATTGCCACTCACGCATGCGCAGTTTGTACGTGCTCGGCGAGGAAAGTAACGAGTAAAGTACCGAGTTACTTTATGTAGATAGTAACGAAGTAGTGTAATATATTACATTTTTTTAAAGTAATACATTTATAATTTGTAGTTCCGGACCATGGACAATGCAGCTTCCTTGCATTGACAGTTGTCTGTGCTGAATTTCTGCTGAGTTTCTTTTGCCTCATTTTCTATTGTGTGACCTGTCTGGTGTAAATTAGTGTGTTGCTGCTTTGATGAAGCCTAATTTGATAAAATTTCAAATTAATTTCGGAAATATTTCGTAATATAGTTGTCTTTGTCACATTTTATTTGGCATTAGTAAATAAATATGCACATTTACAGATACTTTACATAATATGAGTGATAACACGTGTTATAAGGGCTATCTTTTCACAATAGGTGTGCCTTGAGATTTTTTTTTTTACTTGTCCTTTGGTGTGCCTTGGGCACAACAAAGTTTGGGAACCACTGGCATACATGATAGTGGGCGTCTGAGGGTGTCATTACTGAGAAATGTCCAAGAAATTCAAAACCTTACATTTTAAAACAGGTTTGCATTCCTCCACTTAAGGTGACGTTATCATTGGAAACAATAAAAACGAACTATTTTGATGTAGAATTTATAAATTGAATCGTTAGAGCAGAACAACATGGTTGTATTGTAGCCTGAGTTCCGTGCAGCCCTAGTTTCAACAGGTGTAAACATGGTCCATATAATGTGAATACATGCAGAAGTAGACAGTAAGAGGCCCCTGACATCGTATTTGTTAAAATAGTAGGGGCTCTTCACTCTGCATAGCAGTATGAATAGCCTTAAAAAAACAAACAACCCACTCCGTGGTAACGAGAGTCATATTTCTGACCCATATGCCCTAAGTGAAGCCGTTAGTCTCATCTAACTGACCCAAGGGTTGGTGCTGGTGTGACAGTTCCAAGTGTTCAGAGCAGAATTCCAGCTTCCAGTTCATGGCTCGGTGGGGGGGAGCAGACCCACGTGAGACAGTGTCAATGGCTGTATTGTTCAGTGTGAGGAGCGTCATTCTCTCTGGGAGCAGGAAATGGTGTCCATTCTCGGACCAAACCATTAATGTCATGTAGAGCAGCCATAGCATCTCTGTGACTGCACTCAGCCGGACTGTAGCAGGGTAGAACTGGGTGACTCTTAGTGAAGCTGTCCAACGCCATTAGACAAAATGGAACCACGTGCTAACAAAAAGGACACAGGGTCATCAATGTCTCTCTTTACCATTGGCCTGATCATAAACAAATTAGTGGGAAAAATGTGGAACACTAATCCATCATGTGGAATGTTGAGTTAATTTAAATAATTACTTATGGGTTGAAATCAAATTAACATTAGAACCAAAGTCAGTTAACAAATTGGACTTGCACAGATCAGTAATCAATACACCATTTTTCCAGCTCCGTGATGAAAACGATAACAGGCAGGGATGCAAACTTGTCATCAATAAAATATTATTGGGGTATGGACAGGGTTGCTAACTTTGGGTAACTGGCTGGAGTGAGATTTTGATATCATGGGTTTAATTACACACATGCGCACGAAGCGACTGCTATCGTGTCCGTACCGGGACCTTAGCATATATTTAGGATATATATATATAATATATATATACAAATACACAATATTGGACACAGACTATAAAGGGCACACAGTTTCATTAAATAATGAAAGTCAAACACATGTTTGTTTCCACTGTTTTATTGTGTGCCTGTCGCGATAAGCAACTTATTGACTTATCGGCTCCAGAGTATTTGTGTTAGGTAATCTATGGTAGGGCTAACCCATACAGTGGTGGGGCTCAAATCAGTATTTGAAATGTAATTACATACACGCTATATCGCCCCCTTGTCAGTGAAACGCCACGCGTGAGGTTTAGAATATTTCCCTGTCTCAATCCAAATTGAACTGTATGAAATTAAAATAAAATAAAAACATTTGTCTTGTAGTAAATAAAAAGGCGACCTGGAGCCAATCCTGCCATTTCCTCACAAGTGAAAGAGTTGACATGCTGAAAACCCAACCCCCGCAGGGGGTCTGGGGGGATTCTCCCCCAGGAGATTTTTGAAATACTAACATAAAATACACATTCTCTCTTGAGATGAAAAAAATAAATCCATCTATTACTGCACGACATATTTAAATGAAGCTGAACCTGCTGCTCCTCACAGAGGGATGAGTCTGTTTGAATTACTTTACATTTTTGGATACGGGTGGATCGCCCCCCCTTGTTCTGTGTGTCAAAATGGAAGATAGCCCACACACCTGTCAATCATCAAACCGTGGGGTCTTATTTCATTATGTGATGATTTCTATCAACACGTAATGAAATACAACTAAGATATATTGTTTTAAAACTCAAAAGAGAACAAAACAACCACAAATGCTGGAATCATGAGAATATCCGTTAAATATTTATTATAAATTCATTCCTACATTTGAGAAACTCTCATCCTTACAAAATATTTGTTAACACTGCTAAATTAAATAAGCAACAATTCAAAACAAAACGGATTAACAGCGTTTCAGGAATAAAACACTTCATTTGGTCCCATTTAAAAAACTACAGCCAGCAGCACAGTGATGACCTCACAGCCATCGAGTGTTCTGTTGCCATGACGACACAGTGATCTCAACCCAGCCCCACGTCCAGTGACATCATCACCACGAAGCCCACGATGGAGGTCCAGGACGCAAGTTTCCCGTTTCCACTGGAGACAACAAGGAGAGATTTAGTGAGAGGAAGGAGCAATGTGTAGTACACGATCTGAGTACTTCTACTTTTACTCAAGTACACGATCTGAGTACTTCTACTTTTACTCAAGTACACGATCTGAGTACTTCTACTTTTACTCAAGTACAAGATCTGAGTACTTCTACTTTTACTCAAGTACACGATCTGAGTACTTCTACTTTTACTCAAGTACACGATCTGAGTACTTCTACTTTTACTCAAGTACACGATCTGAGTACTTCTACTTTTACTCAAGTACTAGATCTGAGTACTTCTACTTTTACTCAAGTACACGATCTGAGTACTTCTACTTTTACTCAAGTACACGATCTGAGTACTTCTACTTTTACTCAAGTACTAGATCTGAGTACTTCTACTTTTACTCAACTACACGATCTGAGTACTTCTACTTTTACTCAAGTACACGATCTGAGTACTTCTACTTTTACTAAGATCTGAGTACTTCTACTTTTACTCAAGTACTAGATCTGAGTACTTCTACTTTTACTAAGATCTGAGTACTTCTACTTTTACACAAGTACACGATCTGAGTACTTCTACTTTTACTCAAGTACACGATCTGAGTACTTCTACTTTTACTCAAGTACAAGATCTGAGTACTTCTACTTTTACTGAGATCTGAGTACTTCTACTTTTACTAAGATCTGAGTACTTCTACTTTTACTCAAGTACTAGATCTGAGTACTTCTACTTTTACTATAGATCTGAGTACTTCTACTTTTACTAAGATCTGAGTACTTCTACTTTTACTAAGATCTGAGTACTTCTACTTTTACTCAAGTACTAGATCTGAGTACTTCTACTTTTACTATAGATCTGAGTACTTCTACTTTTACTAAGATCTGAGTACTTCTACTTTTACTAAGATCTGAGTACTTCTACTTTTACTCAAGTACTAGATCTGAGTACTTCTACTTTTACTCAAGTACACGATCTGAGTACTTCTACTTTTACTAAGATCTGAGTACTTCTACTTTTACTAAGATCTGAGTACTTCTACTTTTACTAAGATCTGAGTACTTCTACTTTTACTCAAGTACTAGATCTGAGTACTTCTACTTTTATACAAGTACAAGATCTGAGTACTTCTACTTTTACTCAAGTACAAGATCTGAGTACTTCTACTTTTACTCAAGTACAAGATCTGAGTACTTCTACTTTTACTCAAGTACAAGATCTGAGTACTTCTACTTTTACTCAAGTACAAGATCTGAGTACTTCTACTTTTACTAAGATCTGAGTACTTCTACTTTTACACAAGTACAAGATCTGAGTACTTCTACTTTTACTCAAGTACAAGATCTGAGTACTTCTACTTTTACTCAAGAACAAGATCTGAGTACTTTTAACGACCTAGTTTATCAATGTTGAGCCCATTTAAGTTACTACTAAAAACTACTGTGTAGAGAAGTAGTAGAGTTTCTGTCTAAGTGTATCATGTGACTTTACATTTACAAAGTAGCTAATTACGATCAGTGTTAAATTAATAAAGTAAAGTAAAAAGTACAATATTTGCCTCCAAAATGTGGTTGAGTACAAGTATATGTTGAATCAAATGGAAAGACTTAAAGGTCCCATGTCATGGCCATTTCTACTGATCATCATTCCATTGTTGAGGTCTACTAGAATAGATTTACTTTGTTCAATGTTCCAAACTCACATTGGTTTCTCACAGCATCTCTGTATAGTCTGTGTATTCACTCTCTGTCCTAAACGGCTTGTTGGAGCTCCTGCCCCCCCCCCCTCCCTGTGAGCCCAGTGTGCTCTGATTGGTCAACCACCAGAGAGGCTCCGCCCATGTCTAACAGTGCTTTTTTCGGCTCGCTCTGAGCAGAACATCAGTCTTACATCATCGGTACAGCCGTTTAATGTTATACGCTAACTAACTGGACTGTACCTACAACTGTTGTTATAGAAGAGTACATTATTTTTACCTGTAATAAACTACTACTGTTTGATGAAAAATCAAATCATGGTTTATATGAATGATATGTTATGAGCAAATAAAAGTACAATATTTGCCTCCAAAATGTGGTTGAGTACAAGTATATGTTGAATCAAATGGAAAGACTTAAAGGTCCCACGTCATGGCCATTTCTACTGATCATAATTCCATAGTTGAGGTCTACTAGAATAGATTTACATTGTTCAATGTTCCAAACTCACATTGGTTTCTCACAGCATCTCTGTAAAGTATGTGTATTCACTCTCTGTCCTCGTCTCAATGGAATATTAACGTCTATATGTAATTCCAAATCGACTCCCCTTCTCCGGCCAATGACGGGAGAGTTTTGAAAGTGACAAAACACTGTTCCATACATTTAAAAACACTTAAACAATTAAACAATGTTTACCCATGATTCAGGCACCTTCCCTGGCTTGTAAAGTGCGGTGATGCGCCCTGGAGGTATCAGACTATTTAAGAAATGTATACCCAGGATTCAATCACTTTTCATGGCTTGTAATGTGCAGTGATGAGCCCTGGTAGTATCAAACTATTTTAAACAACTTTTCCCTGCCTTTCAAACACTTATTCCTGGGTTTTAGCCTGTCATTTTGCACGATATCATTTAACATTGACCCTCTCCTGAAAATGTACATATTCTGTGCTTTTCCAGGAGAAGTTCAATGTTAAATGATATTGTGCAAAATGACAGGCTAAAACTCTCTTCCAGACATTTAAAAACACTTAAACAATTAAACAATGTTTACCCAGGATTCAGGCACCTTCCCTGGCTTGTAAAGTGCGGTGATGCGCCCTGGAGGTATGCGTACATCTTTTTGTAATTTAGCAGTCCACATCAGGCTTTGTATGCAGGCCGTGGACGCCATAGTGCCCAGGTTATCTCAAAAGTTTGGAAATGTATACCCAGGATACAATCACTTTTCCTGGCTTGTAATGTGCAGTGATGAGCCCTGGTAGTATCAGACTATTTTAAAGGGATAGTGGAAATTGAACCCCAAATAGTTTCGTTTTAACTTATATACAAGCATAATTACGTACCAAAACAATCACACCTGATTAAAAAAATATAATAAATGCTTTACGCATGTTAGAAGCACTTTATTGCAGCTTCCCCGAACTTTTTTAGAAACGAAATTATCGCTTCAGCCAAACCGGAAGTGACGAAAACTCAGGAAGACGAAACGATAACAAACAATGGCGTCTATGCAGAATGAACGTGGAAGGGCAAATATACCAGACAAAGAAGGATTGTACGAGGTATCCAGTGATGATAGCGAGTCAGAAACATCCTCTCGGCTTTCCTACGAAAATGTAGTTTTAGGTGTAGGCTGTACTCACAGTACTGTTAGTCTATCATGTCTATATGATGACTGTAGTGTACACATTCGACACTGTGTACCGGATTATCGGATGACGAGGCCTCCGGTCGCCTAATCGACAGGCAATAAATGGCGTTGTACACAATGGTACAGGCTAATGATGCATTAAATCAGCTAGAAAACATAATAAAATACTCACTTCTTATGTATTCCACTTTCAATTTGAGCTAGAGACAGAGGAATCTCGAAACAATCGTCAGTAAAATGACGGGAGCACACGACTGCCGAAGTACTCGTCAGCTTGGGTTTCTTGAAGTACTCGTCAGCATGGGTTTCTTGGAAACACATGCGTCGAAACGCCATTCTCTGCATTTGCTGTCGCACTACAGCCATACAAAACACATCTATTCACCATAATAAAGGTCGGCTATTCACATGAAAATTCTATTGAATGTCCGCCATTGTTTGTGCCCGTCGTCCTTTGTTTTCGTCATCACCCGAAGATTCCCGACGATTACCGAAGTATTTTGTTTCATTGAGAGGGCGTGGTCGGGAGCAGTAAAATTGAAAATAAAATGAAATAGGCGCATGAAATTAAAAAAAAATTGTTTATTATGCTTATTTTTAATAAAAATACATAAGTTAAACCCAAAATTTGCGGATTTCCACTATCCCTTTAAACAACTTTTCCCCGCCTTTCAAACACTTATTCCTGGGTTTTAGCCTGTCATTTTGCACGATATCATTTAACATTGACCCTCTCCTGAAAATGTACATATTCTGTGCTTTTCCAGGAGAGGTTCAATGTTAAATGATATCGTGCAAAATGACAGGCTAAAACTCTCTTCCAGACGTTTAAAAACACTTTTCCCGACCATTTAAACATTATTTCTGCCTTGCAAAGTGAGGTTCTCTCCACACTTTCACACCTTTTCCCCACGTTTGAAACACTTATTCCTGGGTGGAAAAGCCAGGTGCTGCAGGCTGCTCTCTGGGTGCACTCTGCCTCTATTCACACACCTTTTCCCCACGTTTGAAACACTTATTCCTGGGTGTAAAAGACATGTGCTGTAGCCTGGTTCTCTCCCAGTATTGGGTACTAGTTAATGCCACTATCCCCACCATATTTAAACCAGATGAACTTGTAGTTCTCCGGGGTGCTGGGGAGTCTTTTTCAGGCTCCTCTCCACAATTGTCCCCCTAAAAATGATTTATAATCATGATTCTTGCATTTAAAGGATGTATTTTATAATTAATATGGTTCCTTAACACAATGCACAGAGTCTGGAGCTCACTGGGGTCCTGCATATGCTTTAATCAGGCGTTTTAACACATTTTCCCATGAAAATAATTTTTAATTACTATCATGGGGCTATATAAATAAAATACCGGGTAATGCGGAGCACAATTTTACATTTTACTATTTAAATGTATTTGTATTATATATTTTTGGGCTAGAAAGGACACCATTCTGGGTGATTTTGTCAGTTTATGGAGCTTAGCCCACAAATCCTGGAGGTTCCAGGCCAAATGTGGGTGCTCACAGCCGGCCTGCCATGCGCCCCCACCCGTGGAAAGAAGAAAAAAGTGAAGAAAACGGTTAATTATATCTTAAAATAATCAAAAATGAAGTTTTATTTTTTTCAAAAATAAGTTAAAGTGCCAACGGAGAAGGGGATCTGAAAAGCTCAACTGTTCCCCGCTTCGGGCCCTTGTTTCCCCTTCTCCGTCGTTCGTTGTGACGGAGAAGGGTAAAAGTGTCCGGGGCTTCATTTCCCCTTCTCTGTCAAAAAAAATTCATCCATACATTTCAGACTACTGTCTGCACGAAATCAGAAACCCCCGTTTTTGGTGATACTTTGGTGATATTCCAGCCTGGTTCTCAATAAACTTTGAGTTTATGAATGTGCCTCTGGAGGAATGAGAGGGGAGTTGACAGGGGACTCTACCCGCCTTATGAGGCACTATTTTCTGATACATTTTCTCATTTTCACCCCTTCAATCAATCAATCAATGTTTATTTATATATCCCAATATCACACATGTTACATTTGTCTCAGTGGACTTTACAGTTTGTACAAAATATCAGTATGACAATACGACACCCTCTGTCCTTAGACCCTCACATCGTACAAGGAAAAACTTCCGAAGAAAACCCACAGTTTAAAGGGAAAAATGGGAGAAACCTCAGGGAGAGCAACAGAGGAGGGATCCCTCTCCCAGGACGGACAGACGTGCAATAGATGCCGTGTGTAAATTGAAAAGATAATACATTTGCAACATAGGTAGTCCAAATGTTTGGAAATGCATGTGTGTATAATAGGAAGATGAATCCACGAGGATATCCATCCAGGACCTATGATCCAGGACCACAGCCACGACTCAAGATCCAGGGCTCGCGATCCAGGACACAGGAGCGCAGGATCATCCATGACTCCGGATCCCGGCATATATAGACACCAAAAAGAAAGACATTTGGTGAAGCTGGGTTAATCGGAACATGAGAGTACACAGGTATAGACAGAGAGAAGGAAGGAAGCTGATTCCACAAATGTGGAGCTTGATAAGAAAAGGCTCTGGCTCCCATTGTACTTTTAGAGACTCTAGGAACAACCAACAACCCTGCATTCTTGGAACGCAATGCCCTAGTAGGACAGTAGGGTATAATGAGTTATTTAAGGTAAGATGGCGCCTGCCCATTAAGGGCTTTGTAGGCGAGAAGAAGAATTTTAAATTCTATCCTGTGTTCTATAGGGAGCCAGTGTAAGGCAGCCAGAACAGGAGTAATGTGGTCCCTTTTCCTAACTCTGGTTAGTACACGAGCTGCAGCATTTTGAATCAGCTGAAGCGACTTGACTGACTTCTTGGTACACCCTGATAATAAAGAGTTACAATAATCCAGCCTTGAAGTAACAAATGCATGGACTAGTTTCTCTGCATCGTTTTGAGGCAAGATATGCCTGATTTTTGCAATGTTACGTAGATGGAAGTAGGCGGTCCTTGAAATTGATTTTATGTGGGCGTTAAAGGATAAATCCTGATCAAATATAACACCAAGATTCCTTACAGTCTCACTGGAGGCCAAATTAATGCCATCCATAGTTAGTATATACTTAGATAATTTGTTTCGTAGATTCTTCGGGCCAAGTACAATAACTTCAGTTTTGGTCGTGTTTAACATCAAAAGGTTTAAGGTCATCCACGTTTTTAAGTCCTTAAGGCAGTCTTGAATTTTATTTAGATGATTAATTTCATCAGGCTTGATTGATAAATATAGTTGAGTATCACCCGCATAACAATGAAAATGTACAGAATGATTCCTTATAATATTGCCTAACGGAAGCATATATAATGTGAACAAAATAGGTCCGAGCACTGAGCCCTGTGGCACTCCATGGCTAACTTTGGTTTGCGTGGAAGATTCATCATTGACACGTACAAACTGAGAGCGTTCAGATAGATAGGATCTAAACCAGTCTAAAGCAGTTCCCTGTATGCCAACTAAGTGCTCTAGTCTTTGCAATAAGATATCATGGTCGATAGTATCAAATGCAGCACTGAGATCGAGCAAAACAAGAATAGAGACACGTCCCTTGTCAGAGGCTATTAGAATGTAATTTGTGACTTTAACCAGAGCTGTCTCTGTGCTATGATGTGTTCTAAAGCCAGACTGAAAATCTTCAAATAAATCATTGTTTTTTAAGTAATCACACAACTGTTTTGCGACCGCTTTCTCAAGAATTTTTGAGAGGAACGGAAGATTGGAAATAGGTCTATAATTGGCTAAAACCTCTGGATCGAGGTTGTGCTTTTTAAGAAGCGGTTTTATCACTGCTACTTTTGGCTGGTTCTCAAAAAACTTAAGTTTTTTAATTTGCCTCTGGATGAATGACAGGGGAGTCGACAGGGGACTCTTGCGGGCTAATGAGGCACTATTTTCAGACACTTTTTTTAATGTTCATGCATTTTTTGATGGGTTATTTTGAACTCAATTATTTTTACTTTTTGGACAGTTTGAGCCAGTTTTGGCCACCGCGTTGCCTGGAGGAGAGGACCGAGAGATGACAGACTCTCTGGCCGCCTCACAAGTCACTATTGTCGGATACTTTCTTTGCTTTACCCCAGTTCTATTTCCTGCTGGGGTACTGCCTGGTTCCGGGGCACCCCAAACCCTCCATGAATTGATGCATCAGACACATCACCAGCCCCGCGTTGGTGCGGAGGTGGGACCATTCTACCCGGTGGTAACCCAATACCTCCCTTGGTCCGTGCATCACTAATTGAAGCATCGGTACCAGTGTTGCAATCACCAGTCACGCTAACGCATATAAACAGAGATATAGAACATCATTTTAATCAAATTAATTGTGTGTGTTTTAGTAAGGATGTCTTCCGAATGCCCGGTGTGCAGAGTCTTCTGCACAAACATGCAGTGCGGAACTTGGAGGAGAGAGGCATAATTCTGAAAATGGCCAGTGGCAGGATAAATGTTCCCCCCGGGTATGCCAGAAGACCCGTGCGTCTGTCTACAATAAGCTGAAAGCTAAGCTGGCTAAGGACTCACCCTCCCCCAAATCCCTGGTCCACTGGGAAAGGACGGGGGAATACCATGCGTAAAATCACGTTGCCTAAAAGCATGGAGGAGTACCTTCAGACATACAGGGATCATTGTGAGGGTGTCGCTCCGACAGTAAAACAGAAAGAAAATGGTCATTTAAAGGTCAGCCGGATAAAGTTCTTCCTCGTATTCATGGCCCCTGGTTCTAACCGGCTGTCAGACTGGCTGTTCCTAAAAGACAGTAAGAAGATCTGTGGCTGGAGCAAGCATCTTTGAAAGTCGGGCCGGGCAGTCACAACATCACTGTAGTTCCTGAAGAATGTGAACCACTTCATGGGGTACATGTATGAGTCAAAACCCCGGGGGTGCAGGCTCACCCAGTCTGATATGACCCACATATTGAGAGAGGTGAAAGCCAACATGAACAACTTGAAGAAGGCAGTCACTGTCCACCAGTTTAAGGTGAAGAGGAACAAACTGGATCGTCTGCCAAGCCAGGTGGAGCTTCTCGCCGTCATGGCGGCCGCTGAGAAGCGCATCCCTGAGCTCCTCGATCTGATGGCCAGCAAGCCGACCTCAATCTCCCAGTACCTGCTCTATGGCTATCTCACCCTCCATTGGAGCCTCCTGTTTGGCCACCGTCCGGGCCTGTACGCAAACTTGACCAACACTGAGGTCTTAGAGGCGGACAGAAGGGGCACTGCTGAGGGCAACATCATCCATATCCAGGATCACAAGACGGCCAAGACATTTGGCGAAGCACAGCTGGTGCTTACAGTAAATTAGTTTAGTTGGGTCATACGGTGGATGGGGATAAAAGAGGGATTGCTGGGTCCTCAGAATGAATTCTTCCTTTTCACAATGGGGAAGCATGCCTCCAGGAACCTGAACGCTCACTTGAAGAGGGCATGGGCTGATGCTGGGCTAGAAACAGCCGTCACCTTCACAATCCTGCGCACTGCCCTGGCTGACAATATCAAGCATCACCAAGATCCAGAAAGCCGGTTGATTCTCGCCAGGTTCATGTGTCATGACATAACCACGGCTGACCGGTTCTACGCTAATGCGCCTGGAATAAAGGAGGCATTGAAAATCCGCTCAATGTTCAGGGCGGCATCGGTTGCGGTAGCAACCGAAGAGGCCTCCGGGGCTGAGAGCAGCAGACAATACCCCAACGATACCTCTTCTTCAGAGCACGAGCAACCTGATGGGTCATTGGAGCGGGAGCATCAGCGGAAGCGGGAGCATCAGCGGAAGGGAAAGAGGCCAATGAAGACGGGACCGGGGCCGGTTGACACTCCTGATGAGGGGGCCGTGGACTCAACCTGTTTGCCCTGGTGCACCGTACGAATTAGACGCCTAATATGGTCCCCGGGCCCCCGCTAAACATTGGGAGTATTTATACCGTGTATAACTGATAACTGTATAAATTGTACTGTATAAATGTGTAACTGTTTGTTATGTATACTGTGTATACTGTTTATACTCTTATTGTTAAAATAAAAACATTGTTATAACCTTGAAGGTTCCCAGGGGCATATAAAGTGCCACTTTCCATGTGCTCAAGTGTTGGCGGAGGGGGTGTAAGCCAGAGGAGGGTGAAAACAAGTTAAAGTGTTTGAACCTCCAGCCCAGAAGGGGGGTGGTGGTGCCGTGAAGAAGGACGAATATGGATGCTGATGGGCGGACATAAAAGCACCACAAAATCCACCACCTTTAAGTGTTACCAGGGGCATGATAACATCCTCCTCAGGAGGCGTGGTGGTGCAGTGAAGAAGGACGAATATGGATGCTGATGTGCGGACATAAAAGCACCACAAAATCCACCCCCCTTTTAGGGTCACCAGGGGCACGAGGTTCTGGAGGGTGCGAATATCTGGGTTTAGTCCGTGGGGGAGTGCTTAAGTTCGGGGGCCCGGGCACTCAGGGTGTGCAAGGTTATGGAAGTTCCCTAGTGAGGGAGACATGCTGGAGGTCTGTAGTCCGTCCTTTGATGCACTATTCCCCGCCTTTCAAACACTTTTCCTTGGTTGAAAAGTCAGGTGCTGCACAGCCTGCTCTCTGGGTACACTCTGCCTCTATTTACACCACTTTCCCCAACGTTTCAATCTCTTTTCCTGGGTAGAATTAGGTCTGTCACTTTGGGTAAAACTCTAACACAGAAAATACCTGTCTATGCTGCCCCAGAACGCCTCGTTGGAGATTTCTCATTTTCCATTGTTTGCTTCTTTGGTTCTGTGACGTCTGAATAAAGTTTCATTTCCTAGAATATTGTATCTGTTTGAATAGTAATTCACTGTTCTTTAATAACAGCGGAGATTGCAGCAATGTGTTTATTTTAAATGATAACAGAGCTCTTCAGGCATTCATTGATGTGTGTGTGTGTGTGTGTGTGTGTGTGTGTGTGTGTGTGTGTGTGTGTGTGTGACCTAGCATTACTATACTTGTGGGGACCTACATTTTATGAAGGGCCGTGTAGGCCAAAATTCAAACTCACCTCACACACACACTACTGAAAACATCTGGCCTTGCACACACACTACTGAAATACTCTCACGTTCACTACTGAACACCTCACACACACACTACTGAAAACATCTGGCCTTGCACACACACTACTGAAATACTCTCACATACTGAACACCTCACACACACGCTACTGAAAATTAACCTCACACACACACTCCTGAAAAACATTTTACTGAAAGGTTCTCAGTAGGGAAAGTGCATGTGTTTCACTTATGTGTGTGTGAGGGGATTCTTGCTGTAACGGAAGTCATTCTAATGTAACGGAAGTCATTCTAATGTAACGGAAGTCATTCTAATGTAACGGAAGTCATTCTAATGTAACGGAAGTCATTCTAATGTAACGGAAGTCATTCTAATGTAACGGAAGTCATTGTAATGAAACGTCTGGTTGCAAGTCGCCATTAAAGAAGATGAAGAAGAAGAACAAAAACAGAAGATTGAAATCAGCATGGATTTATAGAGAAACGGCACCGCAGCCGTAGTCTGGACCCCGGGCCGAGCGGTCTACAAACTGAGAAGGTCTGGTCTATCGAGGTTGTCTTGTGTACATCACCTGGCGCAGCTTGAGGTGGCCTAGCAAGTAACCCGCTAGCAACATGCACAGCTGCAATAAGCTAACAAGCTAACTAAGCCGAAATTGAGCCAGAACCTTTCCTTTTTTTGTTTTATCATTTATTAAAGTGATTGATATTTCAGGCTGCGAGGACAATGGCTAGTTAAATATGGTTGATTAAGCTGCGTACTTCAAGCCAACAGTTATGTTAGCATTCGTTATTTAACAGTAAGTAAATATACAACCCAGTCTCATGGCATTTCGTGTTCACCAACACGATTTTTAATCTATTGATTCGTGTTCACCAACACGATTTCCCCCTTTTTTTCGTGTTGCACAGCACGATTTTAAAAGCAATGTATTTCTACTGGTAATGACGCTCAGGGAAGCACGGCATTCGTTTGTGTCGGCTGCCCTTAAAGGCAATGTGAGCGTCCATTCTCATTGGATAACGGAGAATTGTACACCCGGAAGTAAGTATTCCCCTTACTGTCGATTGATTTTACAGTGATATCTGCACTACTCATCGACTAAAAAACACCAGATTATCCTTGTTAATTACACAACATTGATTGGTTTAAATTGTGTGCAATGCTTTTGTATTTTTCCCCTTCGATTCGGAGAAACAAATATTTTTTCGGAGTAAAGGATGGCAGAAGACACTACACTACCCAGAATCCCCAGCTATCGTTTAGGACAGGGGTGGGGAACCTTTTTCCTCTCAAGGGCCATTTCAATGTTTCCAACATCCTCCGAGGGCCGTACAAATGATTGACCTCTGCTTAAAAAAACAAAAATCACAGCCCATTCATTTCACCTTTCTTTCATGCTGTGCAAAGAAAAAGCAACCTCTTAATCCAGATATCTGGCCATGACTCGTGCATGCACGTGCACGGTTGTGGCATGACCTCCAAAACAGAAAGATATGGACACAAGATGTGTGCAAATGTATTTTGTTTCCTATCCATGTGAACATGATTTAAGTGGGGGGGGACCTAACCTCCTCTAGGGGGGTCCGGGGGCATGCTCCCCCGGGAAGATTTATTTTAAAATGTTGAAGTTAAAAGCATCAATCTGGTGCACTTTGAGAGCAACATGAGGAGATCTATGGATACATCTCTCAACACCCAGATGAAACAGAACTGTAAACAGATTTTCTTTTTCTTTATGGATATTTTACAAATCACTTCCCTTTCAAACTGGAACAACTTTGTTTTACTGTCATATAGTATTTTATACCTGTTTACTTTATTCTCTTATTTTTTTATAACTATAATGATCATATAAAGGTGTGCCTTTACCTCACTGGTTGTAGAAAACGCTTCTTATATTCGTTAGCATAGCTAGCTAACCAGATGCTAATAACAACAAAGTTATTGCCTGTATGACAGATGAACAGATCGCCACTGGGCTTACAACTAAAGACACAGCCACGCAAAAACTGCAGCATGTGTACGGCTCCTTATGGGTACTGCAATTTTTGGAAGTGCCGGCCCGGAGCTGCGTTCTGGTGCTCCCGGTCAGAACTACACCCCTGTCAGACGAGACATATACCACGTGATGACACGTTAGGCTTGTGTTGTGTTCAAGGACCCTGACCTTGGCCAGGAAAAACAGGCACTCACTTGTTTAATTATTTTGCGGTCTAGATTTCTTTAATTTTTTTCTTTTTTGCGTGTGTTTATAAATTACCTCGAGGGCCACACCAAATGGTCTCGCGGGCCGTATACAGCCCAGGGGCCGGAGGTTCCCCTCCCCTGGTTTAGGACTACACCATGTGCTCTGTTTGACAAACCCCGTGATAGTCCTCAAGCTCTGTGATTGGAGAGTGTGCTCCGAGGGTTACGCCGAGCCTCGAACAGCACTTGAAATGGGATGGAAGTGAACCACGCAGACTGTCCAAAACTGGATTTGAACGGGTCCACCGCGTCCCCCACCCCGTCCCCAGAACTAACGTGCTGGCTATTCTGTTTCGCAACATGCTCTCTATCTATGGCACGTCTCTACTGGGAGTTGTAGTTTTAAAAGACGTTTTCGTATTTCCCATAATAAGAAGTTGCCAGTATTAAACTGTGTACATCCCTGGAGGTTTAGGGGATAGGAAACACTCACATTTAAAACATATAATTAATAAATGGGTGAAAATTGCTTGTGCCCATAATGGGCAGCATTAATATATATACACACATGCCAGCTAAGGTCAGAAGAGCTTTATTTAACAGCTGGTCTTATGTTTGTGACCCCTGTTGTTAATTGATAACATTACATTACATTCATTGATAAGCCTGAAACATGCACTTGTTAAGGTTCAGAGGCACATTTTGCAAATATGGCAGTATAGCCATCGATCAGCTTAAGATAAGATATACTTTATTGATCCCAAGTTGGAACATTTGCGTAACATCAGCATGTGTAACAGTTAAATATGCAGTGGTGTTTATTTGTAAATCATTTAGTATAATCACACAAATTCTGTGTTTTATATTCAACAATTCTGTGTTCTTTATTTATTGATTGTTCAATACCTGACAAGGTCGGAGATGAAATATCTACATACATCTTATAAGAGTATAATACATGATGTATAATATCAGTTAAAATAAGTGCTTCAACATAGTTAACATTGCTGGAGGTATGCACAAATATTGATAGATGTCTTGTAATGCACTATTGAGGAACCTGCGACCCAAGTTTTTCATTCAATGCAGAACTACACCATAGTTGTGGCCTATATGATATGTCAATAAACCTTAGAAAATCTTGAAAGGGATGTGCAAAATAGTCATTATACAGTCTTTAATTAACTATTAGTAGAGAATAACGAGTAATGAATATACTTTATAGGGATCCTATTAATATCTAATAATAAAAATAATGAAATTCAATAACATGCTTTAACCACTAGGTGTCCCTTTATATCAGCTGTGCACCGTTATGGTGTAAATACAGCCTATCTACCAATTGGATCAAATATAAAAGTCAGCCGAATTAGTGTTGATACTGCAAGGAGACGTATTGTGTGAAAAGAAATGTAAGATGTTGTTTAATGGCTGATATATTTATGATCCACGTCACGTTTTCAGTTCCTCATGTTTGTCTAGAAGTCTTCTCATCAGGGCTCTATAAATACAGAACTACGGCAGATATGTAATATGTAATGCAGCCGAACCGTGTATTACAATGCCGTTATGTGATGACTTCCAAAGAGAAAAGCAAGCACACTCGGAATAAAGTATTATTTTAATTTTTTTAAATGTTTTCGGTCTGTTTCCGTTATTTGTTCATGACGATGTGCTGTGAGATGTGAGACTGGAATTGCACAGGGGAAATAACGTATCTTTAGATGTGGATTTTGTTAAACTAATATTTTTGCGCTGTGGACCAACACTATACATTGACGGGGAAGGGGGTAGCAATAAAGATAAGACCATTAAACAGTTACACAACATAACAGAAATAATATCGATAGCAGCGTCCCTAGCAACCACCTTGGTAACAATGAAAACTTCCTGAAGTAATCTTCGTAATAACTAGCAAACTAAAGATCATGTACATCCACTGCACACATAATCTGAAATAACAACTCATATTTCTCGCATCAAATGATATCAAAACGCATTTTAATGGCCAAACTAACTTTAAAATAGGCATTTTCCACTGAGAATAAAACGAAGTTCGGCCATGTTTTTTTTTTCTGCAGGGAGAAATTTGAAGATCACGTGACGTCAAACAGAGCACATGGTGTAGTCCAAACGATAGCTGGGGATTCTGGGTAGTGTAGTGTCTTCTGCCATCCTTTACTCCGAAAAAATATTTGTTTCTCCGAATCGAAGGGGAAAAATACAAAAGCATTGCACACAATTTAAACCAATCAATGTTGTGTAATTAACAAGGATAATCTGGTGTTTTTTAGTCGATGAGTAGTGCAGATATCACTGTAAAATCAATCGACAGTAAGGGGAATACTTACTTCCGGTTGTACAATTCTCCGTTATCCAATGAGAATGGACGCTCACATTGCCTTTAAGGGCAGCCGACACAAACGAATGCCGTGCTTCCATGAGCGTCATTACCAGTAGAAATACATTGCTTTTAAAATCGTGCTGTGCAACACGAAAAAAAGGGGGAAATCGTGTTGGTGAACACGAATCAATAGATTAAAAATCGTGTTAAGGAACACGAAATGCCATGAGACTGGGTTGGGTGTTCAGTAGTGAATGTGAGAGTATTTCAGTAGTGTGTGTGCAAGGCCAGATGTTTTCAGTAGTGTGTGTGCGAGGTGAGTTTGAATTTTGGCCTACACGGCCCTTCATAAAATCTGTTTACACAGTCACGTGTGGGGACTCGCCTCCCTTATGGGGACAAAATGGAGGTGAATCATTAATTTTAGGGTGAAGACTTGATTAGGGTAAGGTTAAGGGTTAGGGTTAGGCATGTGTTGGTTATGGTTCAGGTATACAGGGTATGTGTGAGTGTGAGTGTGAGTGTGTGTGTGTGTGTGTGTGTGTGTGTGTGTATGTGTGTGTGTGTGTATCTATCTAGAGGAAAATACCTTGATATTAGAGTAAACACATGATAACACGGCAGCAAACACTCTTACTGAATATCACGTGCATAGGTGGTCATTCTAACATTAAACCAAATTAAATATGTAATAAGTTTAACTTCATGCATTGAAATATGAATGATGGGCAGTTTTTGTTCCATAGCTTCATGATTATAACATTATATGCACTTTGCAGAAAATATAGCTAAGAAAAAACATATTTCTAACATATTTCAGACTCCCTTTTGTCTTCTGGTCAAATCTGACTCTTTCCTACGTGTTGTTTTGTCGGAAAAAGGGCTTTTTTCAGCTAATTGCTGCAAAAATAACATGTTTTATTGAACATTATAGAAACAATTCGGTCTTCCGATGTCAATTTCATAAAAATCAATCAAAAATATTTGCCTTTTATTAAATCAAAAATGTGGTTTGGTTTTGTGAAAATGATGTTGATTTAAAATGTTCTTAAAGGGCCCATGTCATGCTTTTCCGGTTATCACCCGTCCCCTTGTGTTATGAAGGTTGTTCTGCATGTAAACGGTCTGCAGAGTCACAAACCCTCAAAGTGCACCATGTAGCGAGTAAAGCTCTAACACAGAGAAGACCTGTCTGTGCTGCCCCAGAACGCCTCGTTGGACATTTCTCCTTTTCCATTGTTTGCTTCCTGGGTTCTGTGACGTGTGAAAACCCAAATCAACAACAAATGACCGGGTTGCACGAACGTTGGGTTGCATCGCTTTTTCTCCATCCCATGCACAGCTATGACCTTCCTCATCATTAAAACTATTGAAAACAGACACAGAAAAACCTGCTTTGTGGACACACGCCTTTACATGGAATGGAGATTACTGCCTATAGCAACAGTAGGGTAATAAAGTGTCCGTCTCTTTTTGATTTGTCACTACTAATGCACGTGGAAAAGGAGATTCCTGCACGCTTGCACACGAGACAGTTATCAAACACATCCTTCAAACTAACTTGCTTTCCTTCGTTTCTAAGATCCGAGGGTTTCCTTTGTATAGAATATGGAGTTTCTATTCAATGCACTCACCTGTATAATAAGTAATGGATGTTTAAGGTATTGTTGAAACCACAGTAGTTATTTAAGCCTGTTGATAAAACACACAAGGCGTCAGATCCTCATACTGTGAGTGAAGAAAGAGACAATAGGTTTATTTGAGTTACTTTATACGTTTGTACTGTTATCTTTGTACATATGACTGTCTGTTACTACATGTTATACCTATATACCTTTACTTTTGTAAGAGATAGTAACGATGTTTAATTCTAAAGACAAATACAATTTCATTTCCTAGAATATTGTATCTGTTTGAATAGTAATTCACTGTTCTTTAATAACAGCAGAGTGTGCAGCAATGTGTTTATTTTCAATGATAACAGCTCTTCAGGCATTCTGTGTGTGTGTGTGTGTGTGTGTGTGTGTGTGTGTGTGTGTGTGTGTGTGTGTGTGTCTGTGTGTGTGTGTGTGTGTGTGCGTGTCCTAGCATTATTATACTTGTGGGGACCTAAATCTGTTTACACAGTCACGTGTGGGGACTCGCCTCCCTTATGGGGACAAAATGAAGGTGAATCATTAATTTTAGGGTGAAGACTTGGTAAGGGTAAGGTTAAGGGTTAGGGTAAGGGTTAGGTTAAGGGTTAGGCATGTGTTGGTTATGGTTAAGGTTAGAATAAGTCTCCAGGAAATGCATGTAAGTCAATGTAATGTCCCCTGAAGTGATGTATGTGTGAGTGTGAGTGTGTGTGTGTGTGTGTGTGTGTGTGTGTGTGTGTGTGTGTGTGTGCGTTTATTTTAAATGATAAAACAGCTCTTCAGGCATTCATTGTGGTGTGTGTGTGTGTGGTCTAGCATTACTGTACTTGTGGGGACCTAAATCTGTTTACATAGTCACATGTGGGGACTCGCCTCCCTTATGGGGACAAAATGGAGGTCCCCATGAGGGGAATCATTCATGTTAGGGTGAAGACTTGGTAAGGTTGTGGAAGAGCGTAGGGCTCCAGAGGAGCCCTGCGTGGTGCACTCGGCTCTCGGTAAATAGGTGTTTAAAAAAACATTAAAAAAGACCTTGATATTAGAGTAAACACATGATAACACGGCAGCAAACACTCTTACTGAATATCACGTGCATAGGTGGTCATTCTAACATTAAACCAAATTAAATATGTAATAAGTTTAACTTCATGCATTGAAATATGAATGATGGGCAGTTTTTGTTCCATAGCTTCATGATTATAACATTATATGCACTTTGCAGAAAATATAGCTAAGAAAAAACATATTTCTAACATATTTCAGACTCCCTTTTGTCTTCTGGTCAAATCTGACTCTTTCCTACGTGTTGTTTTGTCGGAAAAAGGGCTTTTTTTCAGCTAATTGCTGCAAAAATAACATGTTTTATTGAACATTATAGAAACATTTCGGTCTTCCGATGTCAATTTCGTAAAAATAAATCAAAATATTTGCCTTTTATTAAATCAAAAATGTGGTTTGGTTTTGTGAAAATGATGTTGATTTAAAATGTTCTTAAAGGGCCCATGTCATGCTTTTCCGGTTATCACCCGTCCCCTTGTGTTATGAAGGTTGTTCTGCATGTAAACGGTCTGCAGAGTCACAAACCCTCAAAGTACACCATGTAGCGAGTAAAACTCTAACACAGAGAAGACCTGTCTGTGCTGCCCCAGAACGCCTCGTTGGACATTTCTCCTTTTCCATTGTTTGCTTCCTGGGTTCTGTGACGTGTGAAAACCCAGATCAACAACAAATGACCGGGTTGCACGAACGTTGGGTTGTATCGCTTTTTCTCCATCCCATGCACAGCTATGACCTTCCTCATCATTAAAACTATTGAAAACAGACACAGAAAAACCTGCTTTGTGGACACACGCCTTTACATGGAATGGAGATTACTGCCAATAGCAACAGTAGGGTAATAAAGTGTCCGTCTCTTTTTGATTTGTCACTACTAATGTACGTGGAAAAGGAGATTCCTGCACGCTTGCACACGAGACAGTTATCAAACACATCCTTCAAACTAACTTGCTTTCCTTCGTTTCTAAGATCTGAGGGTTTCCTTTGTATAGAATATGGAGTTTCTATTCAATGCACTCACCTGTATAATAAGTAATGGATGTTTAAGGTATTGTTGAAACCACAGTAGTTATTTAAGCCTGTTGATAAAACACACAAGGCGTCAGATCCTCATACTGTGAGTGAAGAAAGAGACAATAGGTTTATTTGAGTTACTTTATACGTTTTTACTGTTATCTTTGTACATATGACTGTCTGTTACTACATGTTATACCTATATACCTTTACTTTTGTAAGAGATATTAACGATGTTTAATTCTAAAGACAAATACAATTTCATTTCCTAGAATATTGTATCTGTTTGAATAGTAATTCACTGTTCTTTAATAACCGCAGAGTGTGCAGCAATGTGTTTATTTTCAATGATAACAGCTCTTCAGGCATTCATTGTGGTGTGTGTGTGTGTGTGTGCGTGTGTGCGTGTGTCTGTGTGCGTGTGTGTGACCTAGCATTACTATACTTGTGGGGACCTAAATCTGTTTACACAGTCACGTGTGGGGACTCGCCTCCCTTATGGGGACAAAATGAAGGTCAATCATTAATTTTAGGGTGAAGACTTGATTAGGTTTAGGGTTAGGGCTAGGGTTAGGTTTAGGGTTAGGCATGTGTTGGTTATGGTTAAGGTTAGGATAAGTCTCCAGGAAATGCATGTAAGTCAATGTAATGTCCCCTGAAGTGATGTATACAGGGTATGTGTGAGTGTGAGTGTGTGTGTGTGTGTGTGTGTGTGTGTGTGTGTGTGTGCGTGTGTGTGATTGTGTGTTTATTTTAAATGATAAAACAGCTCTTCAGGCATTCATTGTGGTGTGTGTGTGTGTGTGTGTGTGGTCTAGCATTACTATACTTGTGGGGACCTAAATCTGTTTACATAGTCACATGTGAGGACTCGCCTCCCTTATGGGGACAAAATGAAGGTGAATCATTAATTTTAGGGTGAAGACATGATAAGGGTTAGGGTTAGGTTAAGGTTAAGGGTTAGGGTTAGGGTTAGGTTAAGGGTTAGGGTTAGGCATGTGTTGGTTATGGTTAAGGTTAGGATAAGTCTCCAGGAAATGCATGTAAGTCAATGTAATGTCTCCTGAAGTGATGTATACAGGGTATGTGTGAGTTTGAGTGTGTGTGTGTGTGTGTGTGTGTGTGTCTGTGTGTTTATTTTAAATGATAAAACAGCTCTTCAGGCATTCATTGTGGTGTGTGTGTGTGTGTGTGTTCTAGCATTACTATACTTGTGGGGACCTACATCTGTTTACATAGTCACATGTGGGGACTCGCCTCCCTTATGGGGACAAAATGGAGGTCCCCATGAGGGGAATCATTCATTTTAGGGTGAAGACTTGGTTAGGTTGTGGAAGAGCGTAGGGAGCCCTGCGTGGTGCACTCGGCTCTCGGTAAATAGGTGTTTAAAAAAACATTAAAAAAGACCTTGATATTAGAGTAAACACATGATAACACGGCAGCAAACACTCTTACTGAATATCACGTGCATAGGTGGTCATTCTAACATTAAACCAAATTAAATATGTAATAAGTTTAACTTCATGCATTGAAATATGAATGATGGGCAGTTTTTGTTCCATAGCTTCATGTTTATAACATTATATGCACTTTGCAGAAAATATAGCTAAGAAAAAACATATTTCTAAAATATTTCAGACTCCCTTTTGTCTTCTGGTCAAATCTGACTCTTTCCTACGTGTTGTTTTGTCGGAAAAAGGGCTTTTTTCAGCTAATTGCTGCAAAAATAACATGTTTTATTGAACATTATAGAAACATTTCGGTCTTCCGATGTCAATTTCGTAAAAATAAATCAAAATATTTGCCTTTTATTAAATCAAAAATGTGGTTTGGTTTTGTGAAAATGATGTTGATTTAAAATGTTCTTAAAGGGCCCATGTCATGCTTTTCCGGTTATCACCCGTCCCCTTGTGTTATGAAGGTTGTTCTGCATGTAAACGGTCTGCAGAGTCACAAACCCTCAAAGTGCACCCTGTAGCGAGTAAAACTCTAACACAGAGAAGACCTGTCTGTGCTGCCCCAGAACGCCTCGTTGGACATTTCTCCTTTTCCATTGTTTGCTTCCTGGGTTCTGTGACGTGTGAAAACCCAGATCAACAACAAATGACCGGGTTGCACGAACGTTGGGTTGCATCGCTTTTTCTCCATCCCATGCACAGCTATGACCTTCCTCATCATTAAAACTATTGAAAACAGACACAGAAAAACCTGCTTTGTGGACACACGCCTTTACATGGAATGGAGATTACTGCCTATAGCAACAGTAGGGTAATAAAGTGTCCGTCTCTTTTTGATTTGTCACTACTAATGCACGTGGAAAAGGAGATTCCTGCACGCTTGCACACGAGACAGTTATCAAACACATCCTTCAAACTAACTTGCTTTCCTTCGTTTCTAAGATCTGAGGGTTTCCTTTGTATAGAATATGGAGTTTCTATTCAATGCACTCACCTGTATAATAAGTAATGGATGTTTAAGGTATTGTTGAAACCACAGTAGTTATTTAAGCCTGTTGATAAAACACACAAGGCGTCAGATCCTCATACTGTGAGTGAAGAAAGAGACAATAGGTTTATTTGAGTTACTTTATACGTTTTTACTGTTATCTTTGTACATATGACTGTCTGTTACTACATGTTATACCTATATACCTTTACTTTTGTAAGAGATAGTAACGATGTTTAATTCTAAAGACAAATACAATTTCATTTCCTAGAATATTGTATCTGTTTGAATAGTAATTCACTGTTCTTTAATAACAGCAGAGTGTGCAGCAATGTGTTTATTTTCAATGATAACAGCTCTTCAGGCATTCTGTGTGTGTGTGTGTGTGTGTGTGTGTGTGTGTATGTGTGTCTGTGTGTGTGTGTGTGCGTGTGTGTGTGCGTGTGTGTGTGTGTGTCTGTGGTCTAGCATTACTATACTTGTGGGGACCTAAATATGTTTACACAGTCACGTGTGGGGACTCGCCTCCCTTATGGGGACAAAATGAAGGTGAATCATTAATTTTAGGGTGAAGACTTGATTAGGGTAAGGTTAAGGTTAGGGTTAGGCATGTGTTGGTTATGGTTAAGGTTAGGATAAGTCTCCAGGAAATGCATGTAAGTCAATGTAATGTCCCCTGAAGTGATGTATACAGTAGGGGTGCACCGAATGGGAAATTATTGGCCGAAACCGATACCGAAAATAGGAAACAGTTGGCCGAAAACCGAATGCCGAAAGGCCGAAAATGATTAATAGAAATATATATATATAATGTATACATTTTTTACCAATGTTGTTCAGCTACCTGATTATGGAAATAGACATGATTATGGCAAAACTTAACTTAAATAATAATCACTATTATGGGTCCATAAAACATTTATTCAGCACTTTTGAATGCATACAGTACATTTATATATGTCATGTATTATTGCTAAAAAATATTATATCGCAGTCTTAGTGTCGCCAACTCGTTTCTAATATGCAAAGACAACAAATGCGTCTATGCAACACATCCTCACTCCCAGGTCGGCCTATGTTGACGTTATGTCAAGTTCCCTGTCGGCTTTTTCCAACGCAAGGGGGGGGGGCCTTAGCGTCCATTTTCAACGCAAGGGGGGGGCCCTTAGCGTCCATTTTCAGCTTTCCGGGATGTCCATATGCTTCTATAGACGCTCATGGAAGCACGGCATTCGTTTGTGTCGGCTGCCCTTAAAGGCAATGTGAGCGTCCATTCTCATTGGATAACGGAGAATTGTACACCCGGAAGTAAGTATTCCCCTTACTGTCGATTGATTTTACAGTGATATCTGCACTACTCATCGACTAAAAAACACCAGATTATCCTTGTTAATTACACAACATTGATTGGTTTAAATTGTGTGCAATGCTTTTGTATTTTCCCCCTTCGATTCGGAGAAACAAATGTTTTTCTGAGTAAAGGATGGCAGAAGACACTACACTACCCAGAATCCCCAGCTATCGTTTGGACTACACCATGTGCTCTGTTTGACGTCACGTGATCTTCAAATTTCTCCCTGAAGAAAAAAAAAAACATGGCCGAACTTCGTTTTATTCTCGATGGAAAATGCCTATTTTAAAGTTAGTTTGGCCATTAAAATGCGTTTTGATGTCATTTGATGCGAGAAATATGAGTTGTTATTTCAGATTATGTGTGCAGTGGATGTACATGATCTTTAGTTTGCTAGTTATTACGAAGATTACTTCAGGAAATTGCGTCCATAACGTTTTCATTGTTACCAAGGTGGTTGCTAGGGACGCTGCTATCGATATTATTTCTGTTATGTTGTTTAACTGTTTAATGGTGTTATCTTTATTGCTACCCCCTTCCCCGTCAATGTATAGTGTTGGTCCACAGCGCAAACATATTAGTTTAACAAAATCCGCATCTAAAGATAGCCTACGTTATTTTCCCCTGTGCAATTCCAGTCTCACATCTCACAGCACATCGTCATTAACAAATACCGGAAACAGACCGAAAACATTGAAAAAAAATACAATAATACTTTATTCCGAGTGTTCTTGCTTTTCTCTTTGGAAGTCATCACATAACGGCATTGTAATACACGGTTCGGCTGCATTAAATATTACATATCTGCCGTAGTTCTGTATTTATAGAGCCCTGATGAGAAGACTTCTAGACAAACATGAGGAACTGAAAACGTGACGTGGGTCATAAATATATCAGCCATTAAACAACATCTTACATTTCTTTTCACACAATACGTCTCCTTGCAGTATCAACACTAATTCGGCTGACTTTTATATTTGATCCAATTGGTAGATAGGCTGTATTTACACCATAAAGGTGCACAGCTGATATAAAGGGACACCTAGTGGTTAAAGCATGTTATTGAATTTCATTATTTTTATCATTAGATATTAATAGGATCCCTATAAAGTATATTCATTACTCGTTATTCTCTACTAATAGTTCATTAAAGACTGTATATAATGACTATTTTGCACATCCCTTTCAAGATTTCAAGATTTTCTAAGGTTTATTGACATATCATATAGGCCTACACAACTATGGTGTAGTTATGCATTGAATGAAAAACTTGGGTCGCAGGTTCCTCAATAGTGCATTACAAGACATCTATCAATATTTGTGCATACCTCCAGCAATGTTAACTATGTTGAAGCACTTATTTTAACTGATATTATACATCATGTATTATACTCTTATAAGATCTATGTAGATATTTCATCTCCGGCCTTGTCAGGTATTGAACAATCAATAAATAAAGAACACAGAATTGTTGAATATAAAACACAGAATTTGTGTGATTATACTAAATTATTTACAAATAAACACCACTGCATATTTAACCGTTACACATGCTGATGTAACGCAAATGTTCCAACTTGAGATCAATAAAGTATATCTTATCTTAAGCTGATCGATGGCTATACTGCCATATTTGCAAAATGTGCCTCTGAACCTTAACAAGTGCATGTTTCAGGCTTATCAATGAATGTAATGTAATGTTATCAATTAACAACAGGGGTCACAAACATAAGACCAGCTGTTAAATAAAGCTCTTCTGACCTTAGCTGGCATGTGTGTATATATATTAATGCTGCCCATTATGGGCACAAGCAATTTTCACCCATTTATTAATTATATGTTTTAAATGTGAGTGTTTCCTATCCCCTAAACCTCCAGGGATGTACACAGTTTAATACTGGCAACTTCTTATTATGGGAAATACGAAAACGTCTTTTAAAACTACAACTCCCAGTAGAGACGTGCCATAGATAGAGAACATGTTGCGAAACAGAATAGCCAGCATGTGTAGTTCTGGGGACGGGGTGGGGGAGGGGGGACGCGGTGGACCCGTTCAAATCCAGTTTTGGACAGTATGCCGTTCGAGGCTCGGCGTAACCCTCGGAGCACACTCTCCAATCACAGAGCTTGAGGACTATCACGAGGTTTGTCAAACAGAGCACATGGTGTAGTCCAAACGATAGCTGGGGATTCTGGGTAGTGTAGTGTCTTCTGCCATCCTTTACTCCGAAAAAACATTTGTTTCTCCGAATCGAAGGGGAAAAATACAAAAGCATTGCACACAATTTAAACCAATCAATGTTGTGTAATTAACAAGGATAATCTGGTGTTTTTTTAGTCGATGAGTAGTGCAGATATCACTGTAAAATCAATCGACAGTAAGGGGAATACTTACTTCCGGGTGTACAATTCTCCGTTATCCAATGAGAATGGACGCTCACATTGCCTTTAAGGGCAGCCGACACAAACGAATGCCGTGCTTCCATGAGCGTCTATAGAAGCATATGGACATCCCGGAAAGCTGAAAATGGACGCTAAGGGCCCCCCCCCTTGCGTTGAAAATGGACGCTAAGGCCCCCCCCTTGCGTTGAAAATGGACGCTAAGGCCCCCCCCCTTGCGTTGGAAAAAGCCGACAGGGAACTTGACATAACGTCAACATAGGCCGACCTGGGAGTGAGGATGTGTTGGTCTATGATGTATTTTCGATCAGACGAGATCTCTCCCCCCCGTCTGTGTGCGAGGGGGCGGGGCAGTTTACACACACGCAGCTGCTACATGCAGCGGAGCACACTGCGGAGATGGCGGAGAGAACGCGCTCCGAGGTGTGGTTAAACTTTACCCGTCTCGATGTGGAGAATACTTGTTACCATAAGTGCAATAAGAGTTTAGCATGTAAGCACGAGCAATTTGTCTAAACATTTAGCAAAAGTGCACCGCATGCAGACGGAGGAATGTACCGGGTTCGACCGTCTTTCTAGCAGCTCTGTAGCTCCATCACGAGTAACGTTTCCACGTCAGGTGTTATGTATGCTAGCAGCAACACACGGAGTTAACTCCATGATACAAACATGGGTTAATGATTAGAGGAAACTGAGTTATTTATTTTGTTAAAATTTCAGCTATTCTGTTTACAGTCTGTCATCAGATTATTTAATACGATTTGTTAAAGGCTCAGGGCAATCTCGATGACAAAGGTCAATGTCCCCCCCCCCCCCTGTGAGCCAGCCGCGAGCATGGTCGCCGCGTCTTTATTACGTCATCACAACAACACGTTAGATTACCAACGTAAACCTGTTCTGACATTCGGAGATATTTTTTCGGTGCTAAAACCCTTTCGGCCGAAAGGGCCTTTTTAACCATTTTCGGCCGATAATTTTCGGTGGCCGAATATTCGGTGCATCCCTAGTATACAGGGTATGTGTGAGTGTGAGTGTGTGTGTGTGTGTGTGTGTGTGTGCGTGTGTGTGTGTGTGTTTATTTTAAATGATAAAACAGCTCTTCAGGCATTCATTGTGGTGTGTGTGTGTGTGTGTGTGTGTGTGTGTGTGTGTGTGTGTGTGTGTGTGGTCTAGCATTACTGTACTTGTGGGGACCTAAATCTGTTTACATAGTCACATGTGGGGACTCACTTCCCTTATGGGGACAAAATGGAGGTCCCCATAAGGGGAATCATTCATTTTAGGGTGAAGACTTGGTTAGGTTGTGGAAGAGCGTAGGGAGCCCTGCGTGGTGCACTCGGCTTTCGGTAAATAGGTGTTTAAAAAAACATTAAAAAAGACCTTGATATTAGAGTAAACACATGATAACACGGCAGCAAACACTCTTACTGAATATCACGTGCATAGGTGGTCATTCTAACATTAAACCAAATTAAATATGTAATAAGTTTAACTTCATGCATTGAAATATGAATGATGGGCAGTTTTTGTTCCATAGCTTCATGATTATAACATTATATGCACTTTGCAGAAAATATAGCTAAGAAAAAGCATATTTCTAACATATTTCAGACTCCCTTTTGTCTTCTGGTCAAATCTGACTCTTTCCTACGTGTTGTTTTGTCGGAAAAAGGGCTTTTTTCAGCTAATTGCTGCAAAAATAACATGTTTTATTGAACATTATAGAAACATTTCGGTCTTCCGATGTCAATTTCGTAAAAATAAATCAAAATATTTGCCTTTTATTAAATCAAAAATGTGGTTAGGTTTTGTGAAAATGATGTTTATTTAAAATGTTCTTAAAACAAAGATTTTGGAGGTGATTTTTGACTTTATGCTTCATAAGAAGTCACATTGGGAGGACAAGACAACGGTTAACCGTATGGAAGAAGAAGAATAACAAATGGGGTATAAATAGGTTTATATTTTATATTTAAAATATAAAAACAAAGTGTGAAACACTTTAATATGTAGTAAAACTGCATCTTAGTTTTATTTGCATCACCTTTTGACATTGCGAGAGGAAAAAGTCGTGCAAGCTTTAATCAAGTTTGTTTTCCTAACCGGTCACTTTTTCTTCTTCTGCTTTGGGTTTACTGGCAGGCCGCAGTAAATCGCCAAAACGCCGACACCTCCTCATCTCCACCTCTCCCATGTTTTCTTTTGTGTTGCCAAAAGGTATTCTCTCTCCGTTGGTGCGTGGGGCTATGCTAATAATGCTAATAATGCTAATGCCAGCAAATACAATGGCGGCTTCACAAAACTTTTCAGAGTTTTACGGGGCGTGGTTTGCAATTCGCCCAGTCAATCGAAATTGGTACTTTTTTCTCCCCAGGATATTACCACCTCTCTAGCAGGCACTAAACGTGGGGTTAAAAGTTCTCGGAACTAAGTACTCTTTTTGGTGTGAACGCAAAATTCCAGGCACTAACGGAACTAAACGGGAAAAGTACTCCGGTGTGAACGCGCCTAACCCTGCCGTCCTCTCTAGTGTCATGATGAGGTTCAGGTAAAGCACGGTTAATGTATTATATAATTGTCTCAATAATATATTACATGACTTTGAGAGTAGGCAATCTAGGCATATTAACAAAATGAATTAAACATACTTATCACGGCGACGGTGTACTGAAATAATTATTTTCTTTTCATTTTTTTTTCTGAGAATAATAACAAATGGGGTATAAATATGTATATATTTTATAAAAACAAAGTGTGAAACAGTTTAATATGTAGTAAAACTGCATCTTAGTTTTATTTGCATCACCTTTTGGCATTGCGAGAGGAAAAAGTCGTGCAAGCTTTAATCAAGTTTGTTTTCCTAACTTTAATTTTCTTGAGGTCAACGATTACCTGTTCCATTTCTTATCTTCACTTATCAGTTATGTGTGTGCTGCCTTATCAAAGTGTAATGCTAAAATGTTAGTGCATTTGTATAAAAGAGGATGCGAAGCTGTGTGTAGGCATTAAAGTCTTTGGAGTCATAAGGTGAGTTTACTGCGCTTTATGGCTGCTGCAGTATTTCAGTTTCAATGTTTCTGTGAAGAGATTTTTTGGTGAAATAACCTCCTTTTCTTGCAGTTGATAACCAAGCCGTGAAAATGCAGCGTGCCTTTGTTCTGTGTGCCGTGGTGGCGCTGTCCGAGTGCCTCTTCCAGTAAGTCCTTCCTTTCTAAAATATATACCTGTATCTCGAAAGAAAATATTATTTTAAGTAAAGGCAGATTGGTCCATGTTTTTTTGTAAAATACTGACATGGGTAGTGTCCAGAGGTGGGAAGTAACTAAGTACATTTACTTAAGTACAATGTTGATGCTACTTGTACTTCTACTCCACTACAGTTCAGAGGTACATGGTGTCCTATTACTCCACTACATGTATTTAATACCTTTAGTTACTTCACAGATGTGGATGAATGATGTGAAATATAATCAAGTGTTAAATCAGACTGTAGTTCCACCTGGAGTAAATCCACCAGCTACCCTGCAGTATACAAAGTACTTCAAACTAGCTGCACCTTCACCAGCTTTGAGAACACTTTCATGATAAATCATTATAAAATATATCATATATATTATTCTGAAATGGACCAATCTGCACAACGACTACTTTTACTCTCGCTACTTTAACTATATTTTGATGAGAATACTTTTCTACTTTTACTTGAGGAACATTTTGAATGCAGGACTTTTACTGTAACTGAGTATTCCTACACTCTGGTACTTCTACTTTTACTCAAGTACAAGATCTGAGTATTTCTACTTTTACTCAAGTACAAGATCTGAGTACTTCTACTTTTACTCAAGTACAAGATCTGAGTACTTCTACTTTTACTCAAGTACAAGACCTGAGTACTTCTACTATTACTCAAGTACAAGATCTGAGTACTTCTACTTTTACTCAAGTACAAGATCTGAGTACTTCTACTTTTACTCAAGTACAAGACCTGAGTACTTCTACTTTGACTCAAGGACAATATCTGAGTACTTCTACTATTACTCAAGTACAACATCCGAGTACTTTTACTATTACTCAAGTACAACATCTGAGTACTTCTCCCACCTCTGGTAGTGGCGTAGTTTGGACCCAAACGCAGGACAAAGGAACGTATAACAGAAAATACTTGTATTTGTTTCTTGGTCTAGACAAGGCAAAGCAAACCAGAACATAACTTCCTGAAAACCACAAACAACAATAAGAACAACATTAAACAGAAAAGCAGGACTTAATACAAGCAGAACTAAAGGTGCCAGTGTTTGCAGAGCTAATGGGGAACAACTTGAACTAATAACGCCGGGAAATTCTAACAAAATAGGCGGGAAAACCCACATATCTAGATTAATATTGGCAGTCCATTAAATTCAATTGAAAACAAGATTGTTAACGTTGACGATGAAGGAAACATGCAAAGACCTCGTAGAAAACAAAATGAAAGTGTCTCCAGTTGGTGCATTGCAGGGTTCATGTATATCGACTTCTTGCACAATTTGTATTTTTGTATTTTTTCATATATGTTGCATGGTAGGAGGGGCTCAGGTCAGAAGAATGTCATTGCCATTTCTACACTGTAGCTTTGTGCATATGATAATAAAACCTGTCATGGAAAACCAAATGAAAGTGTCTCCCCTTGGTTTTTCACAGGGTTCCTCTGGAGAAGGGTAAGACAGCGAGGGAGACCCTGGAAGAGCAAGGTCTTTGGGAGGAATACCGTCTCAAATACCCGTACAACCCCATGGCCAAGTTTGAAGATAGCTTTGCTGTCGGCGGCGAGTCCATGACCAACGACGCTGATGTGAGTAACAGCTGCTGAAGATTTAAAGGTCACCTAATATGTAGACAAAATCCACTTCTTCATGTCTCTTCAACATCAACATGTGTCCCCTCTTCTCCATGTCTCTTCTACATCAACATGTGTCCCCTCTTCTTCATGTCTCTTCTACATCAACATGTGTCCCCTCTTCTTCATGTCTCTTCTACATCAACATGTGTCCCCTCTTCTTCATGTCTCTTCTACATCAACATGTGTCCCCTCTTCTTCATGTCTCTTCTACATCAACATGTGTCCCCTCTTCTTCATGTCTCTTCTACATCAACATGTGTCCCCTCTTCTTCATCAACATGTGTCCCCTCTTCTTCATATCTCTTCTACATCAACATGTGTCCCCTCTGTGGAAAGAGACTCTGAAAGTTTCAGGAACAAAGATTCTCTCTCTTTTTGATCCATTTCTATAAAAACCTGTCTGAAAATGAGCTGATCAGATTTTGGCCACTTTATGATGTCATAACGATGTGTTGTCTTGTGTAACCATTAGCCAATCAGCAACCAAGGTAACCCCCCCCCCTTATCACCTGAATCTCCTCCTAGAGCTCCATTGAGTTCTTTGTAACCAAATCTCTCTCAGAGGGGCGTGGGGAGGGGCTCCTTATTTTCATCTAAAGTAACAGACAGAGAATCAGCACTTTGGAAACAGGGCTGAAACAGAGGGGATTATGGGTAATGCTGCAATGATCTGTTTGGTGTTCCAGCCAATCAGAGACAGGTTCTGTATATATTTGAGACCTGTGATATATTGATGAAGAACAGGATAATAGGTGACCTTTAACAGATGAACTTTGATGAAGAAAGCTAAGGTTCCCATTGTGTCCTCTTCCTCTCCAGCTGGCTTACTATGGCATCATCTCCATCGGGACCCCTCCTCAATCCTTCAAGGTCATCTTCGACACCGGATCCTCCAACCTGTGGATTCCCTCGATTTACTGCAACAGCCCCGCCTGCAGTACGTAGAACTCTTCATCTATTACTAGCGTCTATTTAATGGTAATAACAGGATCACACAAAAGGCCGATGCATCTCAGATGCGCACAACGATCCATGTGGAAATATTATGGCCTTTTAAGCTGATAAATATTGAAAAAAGGAAGGACCAGATGAAACCTAAATCCATTGAGTAGTGGAAAAAGTGATCTGACAGTCCTTAAAGAAGTGTAGAGAGAGTATGGTTGTGATTAGACATCCAGAGTGAGTAGTTAGGGTTAGGGTTAGACCTAACTCTGTAGGAAAGCCGAACCTCAAAGCATTTAGTTGAAATATTAGGCTTGTATTTGGGCAATGGGTTAGGAGGTAAGCTATGCATAGTTACAACTAGGAACACAAATGAATCCAATTACCATTGAATTTCCCCTAAAGAAAACTCAATAAAATGATGAGAATATCCAAGTTTGATCTCGTAAATTGACGGCTCATATCTCTTATACCTGTTTCAGGTTACAACTTTACGAACAGCACTAAACAGAAAAGCAGGACTTAATACAAGCGGAAGTGCTGTTGTTTGCAGGGCGAATGGGGAAAATGTTAAACTAATAACTCCAGGAAAGTCTAACAAAACAGGCGGGAAAAGCCACAAAGACAGGAAGTCAAAACAGACATCGGGAATAAAGTTTCAAAATAAAACACGAAAACCAAGATCTTGACAATCATGAGATGTAATCTCATCAGTGGAAATCTCCTTTTAGTTATTCCAGTATCTAGATTACAAGATTAATATTCCATTAATACATTAAATGGAAAAAAATAAATCAAGATTACTAACTGTTCTTTTTCAATTGCTTTACTTTGCACTCACTGCAAAATATGTTATTGTCAATAAACACCTAATCAGCAAACATTTAACAATTATTTGTAGTCTTTACGTCTGTTCTTTCTAGACAACCACGACAAGTTTAACCCCGGTAGTCTTTAGAGATGTTTTAGTAGAGAGCAGTGAAGGCTGGTGGAAAATATTTTTGGTGGGGCTGTTGATATAGTGAGAAATGACCCCTTAAATTAGGACTTCTGGTGATGTAATGGCGCGTTTCCAGTGCAGCGCGGAGCTCGCTTTAATGCTGCGTTCAGACCGGACGCGATGCGAATATTCGCTTCGCTCTAAACGCTCCTATCGCATCGCTCTAGTCGCTCGAGTTTCACCGCGGCTGCCAGCTGTGTTTACTCGCATCATTCAAACAAGACGCGCTGGCTCGGGAGCAACAACTACAACAAAATGAACATATTTTACCGTGATTAAATTGTAATACACGTTTCTAAATGATGCCGACGTAACAACATACTGATACCGGTTTGTAAAAACCATGAATTAATGCTTTGACAAGTCTGCAGACAGACGGCAGGCGAACAACCTTTTAGAATGCTTGTTTTCTGAATGGAGCTTGGCTAAGCTAACGTTATATATGTATATGACATAAATAAACCAGCGACTGTATTCTCCATGACACAGACAGTCTGTGGTTTGTACCCCGGCTGTTTGAAGAGCAAGCATGGGAAACAAAAGATAGCATTTACCTTTTTGCATCGTTTGCATCCAGCTAGCCTCGTTGATACGTGTTGTCTTTTTCACGAGCTTGCTGTGATATATACAAATCGGGTTGGTCCGGTCCAAGGTCTTTAAGTATCAATTTATCTCCCAAACTCCTCCTTTGGAAAGGATTGGAGAGTAGCTCTTGCACGGAATTGGGTGCAGACCGAGGTCCGGCGACTCCACCTGCACACCATTCTAAATACTGCGTCACCTTGGTCACTCACGAGTCTAAAAAACAACTCACGTCACGTAAGCAACGTGGGCGCCAACGTGAGCGCCCTCGTGACCAAAATATTTGACGGCGCTGATTGGCTGAAATTATGTTTCGGCGGCACAGTTTACTATTGAGACTTTTGCAACGTGCTGGTTGCTGCTGTTTGTCTCGGGGGCTCCGCCCGGTAATGATAAACTAATGCCACGGGCAGGAAACATGTGACTTATCAGTAACTTTAGACATCGTAACACCATTTTAAACCAGATTGTATTGTAGATTATACATTTTACTGATACCAATTGTATGATATTTACCTTGTTCATTACAAATAAAAATATAAAATATATATATTTTTTTATATATATTTTTTAATTTAATATTTTTTTTAATATTTTTTTTTGAATGTGGGAAGAGGTGGGGCGGCGCCCCTAGCGCCCCTATGGGCCGGCCGCCACTGGTAGAGAGTATGATTGTGATTAGGCATCCAGAGCGAGTTGTTTAGTCCAAGATCTGCAAAGGAAAGATTGTAAATTCCCGTTATTTTACCACTTTAATGTCCACATTTTTTCTTGTTGTTATACAGCCCTTATCTCTGATGTTCTGAGGAAGTTTTTGTTAGGGTGGTTTGAAAGTTTAGATTGCAGATCATAGGTTAATAGTGGCAGTCCATTAAACTAGATTGAAAACAAGAGGTCAAGACTTTTCAATTATGTCATTTGCTTTAAAAAAAATTCACAAATATACACTTTATCAGACAAGCATTGTTAATATTTGTGTCCTACATCTGTTCTTTCTAGACAACCACGATAAGTTTAACCCCAGCACCAGCAGCACCTTCAGAAATAACGGCCATGCTCTCAGCATCCATTACGGCACCGGCAGCATGACCGGATTCCTGGGATACGACACTGTGACCGTAAGAAAATAAAGAAATTACTAACACTATATATTCGAAAATGGGTTCACAGTTCACATGTTTAACGATGAAGGTACACTGAATATCTGTTGGGCTGAAGTGTCCTATTTATGTGTTGCATAACCTTTTTTACTTGATTAGCAGAGGTGGGAAGTAGTGGAGTACAAATACTTTGTTACTGTACTTAAAGGTGGGGTAGGTAAGTTTGAGAAACCGGCTCGAGATACACTTTTTGTTATATTCCATGGAATGATCTTAACATCCCGATAGCAATGAATATCTGAAGTGCTTTGACAAAAAATCCATTGAAAAATGTCATCTGTGGAAGCCGTAGTTCTGTAAAAAGCACGACCAATCATCTGAGCCGGCCCGGCTAAAGTAACTGGATGGCCTACCTGCCTGTCAGCCTTCCATCTGGGCACACATTTACCTCGTGCCCTCATTGGTCATGTGCGCGTTCGTGTGTGTTGGAGGAGGGGCTCTGTGAGGAAGTGGCAGATTTTCTTCGGTTGTGTATTTTCAAATTCTAGCGCACTCGAGCTGGTTTCTCCAAAATTACCTACCCCACCTTTAAGTACATTTTTCTGGTATCAATACTTTACTCCACTACTTATTTTTCTGACGATTTTTTATTGCGTGCTTATTGATTTGAACACGATCCGTGTATCCATCATTTCCTGGTCTTCTCTAAAGAAGAGGGACCAATGGAAACGTTGTCATGTTGCCGTTGTTCAGCATGGAAACATTCATTAGCTAACAATGACATTATTGTTCTATTAATATAAAGGGAGGTCAGGTACTCTTTAAAACAGCTGCTAGTTATGGGTACTTTTTACTGAAGTACACTTCAAAGCCTCTTTACTTTGACTTGAGTAAAGAAGTTTACTCAGTACTTCTACTTTCACCAGAGTATTATTAAACACGAGTATCTGTACTTCTACTTGAGTAAAGGATGTTTGTACTTTTGCCA
This sequence comes from Gymnodraco acuticeps, assembly GCF_902827175.1. Classification (NCBI taxonomy): domain Eukaryota; kingdom Metazoa; phylum Chordata; class Actinopteri; order Perciformes; family Bathydraconidae; genus Gymnodraco; species Gymnodraco acuticeps. The sequence continues at coordinate 256,708 of NW_022990451.1, forward strand.
TCTCTGATGATTAGCAAAATCAAATGATCCTGTTGTAATTTAAGAGTGTTTTTAATCCCTGTGTTCTGTGTTTCTCAGGTTGGTGGACTCGCTGTGAAGAACCAGATCATCGGCCTGAGTGAGACTGAAGCTCCCTTCATGCAGTACATGCGCGCTGACGGTATCCTCGGCCTGGCGTACCCTCGTCTCGCTGCATCCGGCGCAACACCCGTCTTCGACAACATGATGAGTGAGAATCTGGTCAACCAGGACATGTTCTCCGTGTACCTGAGCTCGTAAGCACACAAAGTCTTAAAATCAAAGTCTTGTTTCCTCGTCTTGAAGTTTTTTTTAATGTTTTTTGGTTGGAAAGGATTTTCACCTTTCGTTCTACGACATAAAATACATCAGTAAATACCCCAGTGGTGGATTTAAAAATGGCGTTTGCTAACAAGTGTCTTAATAAGACGACTAAACTTCATCACACCCAACATTAGCCAACGTTAGCTTATTGATATAGCCTTACATTAGCTTTTGTCTTCATAAAGTGTTGTTAATATGTAGAGATTATCTATCAAAACAGATAGCACATGTCTAACCCTAACCCTAACCCTCACACACATGTTATCCTATTTTCTGCAATATTCCAAAATTCCCATTAGCTTTTTGTTGAGGGATGCTAACTTGTGATGCTAACTTCCAAGTCACAAAAAGACATCATCCCTGCACCGCTCTATACTGAGATAGCAACTGATTTCTAGACAATTTTTCATTTTTTGAATGAATGTTTTATCATTTATTCTACTATTTCAACAATTATACAGTTTATACATCCGAAAAACAAACAAAATGAGTAATACAGAGGTATTAAATACGCACACAGATAAACAAAGTTTTACCCATACATATGTACACATATACATACACATAGATCTGTAAAGTAACTAAAGGTATTAAATACATATAGTGGAGTAAAAGTACACAATTTACCTCTGAATTGTAGTGGAGTAGAAGTAGAAAGTAGCATTACATTGAAATACTCAAGTAAAGTAAAGTACCTCCAAGTTGTATTTAAGTACAGTACTTGAGTTAATGTACTTAGTTACTTCCCACCTCTGCATCTATGCAAGGTAATAAAAGGATCACAAAATATAAATAAAGTAAACAAAATAAAACAATGAATTAATGATGCTCTCTCCTGTCTTTGCAGTGACACTCAGCGAGGCAGTGTGGTGACCTTTGGTGGCATTGACCCCAACCATTATTCTGGTTCCATCTCCTGGATCCCCCTCTCCCGCGAGCTGTACTGGCAGATCACAGTGGACAGGTAAAGAAACAGAAACACAGCATTACAAATCCTCCAGAAATCTCTAAAAGTGTTCTGATGCATGCTGTTCTGTTTCTCTTTCAGTGTTACTGTCAATGGTGAGGTTGTGGCCTGTAATGGCGGCTGCCAGGCTATCGTTGACACCGGTACTTCTCTGATTGTCGGACCTCAGAGCAGCATCAGCAACATCAACAGCAAAGTGGGAGCTACCAACCACAACGGAGACGTAAGTGCCCAAATGTTAAAGGATATTCCCACAGCTTCTTGTTGTTGAAAGAACGGTACAAAAAACGTAACTCTTTCCTCCATTTTTCTTTTGCTTCAGTACTTGGTCAACTGCAACAGCATTGCTCAAATGCCTGATGTGATCTTCCACATCCACGGAGAGACCTTCACCATCCCAGGCTCTGCCTACGTCCGCCAGGTAAGATTTTATGCTTGCCTGCCAGACACTTTACCTTAGTGATGCATGAATGAGTCGTATAACCCAGTAATGCTGACTCATTTTAGGACTAATTTCTGCACCACTATCCTCCCTCGTCTCAAAGTAAATGATGTTTTGAACGTGTTTATGGTTGTTAGCCTGAAATAAGAAGGTCTGTGGTTAACACAAGATGAAGAGATTTTTATTTTACGACATAAAATACGTCAGTAAATACCCCACTGGTGAATAAAAAAAATTGTGGATGCTAACAAGTGTCTAAATGAGACGACTAAACGTCATCACGTCCACCCGCCTTTTGCTTAGCGGTGGTGACGTGATGTCATGTGACCGTGCTGTAGTTCCTTTATAGCCCAACATTAGCCACCTTTAGCTTAGCGGTGGTGACGTGAAGTCATGTGACCGTGCTGTAGTTCCTTTATAGCCCAACATTAGCCGCCTTTAGCTTAGCGGTGGTGACGTGAAGTCATGTGACCGTGCTGTAGTTCCTTTATAGCCCAACATTAGCCACCTTTAGCTTAGCGGTGGTGACGTGAAGTCATGTGACCGTGCTGTAGTTCCTTTATAGCCCAACATTAGCCACCTTTAGCTTAGCGGTGGTGACGTGAAGTCATGTGACCGTGCTGTAGTTCCTTTATAGCCCAACATTAGCCGCTTTTAGCTTAGCGGTGGTGACGTGAAGTCATGTGACCGTGCTGTAGTTCCTTTATAGCCCAACATTAGCCACCTTTAGCTTAGCGGTGGTGATGTGAAGTCATGTGACCGTGCTGTAGTTCCTTTATAGCCCAACATTAGCCGCCCTTAGCTTAGCGGTGGTGACGTGAAGTCATGTGACCGTGCTGTAGTTCCTTTATAGCCCAACATTAGCCACCTTTAGCTTAGCGGTGGTGATGTGAAGTCATGTGACCGTGCTATAGTTCCTTTATAGCACAACATTAGCCACCTTTAGCTTAGCGGTGGTGACGTGAAGTTATGTGACCGTGCTATAGTTCCTTTATAGCACAACATTAGCCACCTTTAGCTTAGCGGTGGTGACGTGAAGTCATGTGAGCGTGCTGTAGTTCCTTTATAGCCCAACATTAGCCACCTTTAGCTTAGCGGTGGTGACGTGAAGTCAGGTGACCGTGATGTAGTTTATCTAATGGAAAGAAACCATTGGCTTTTTGTTGAGGGAGATGCTAGTTTCTAGGTTGGCGTACAGAAATACATCCTCCCTGCACTATTTTGTCCCCCTCCATCTGAAACTCTTCTCTTTCCACAGTCTCATTCCTATGGCTGCCGTACTGGCTTCGGTAACGGAGGAGACAACCTGTGGATCCTGGGAGACGTCTTCATCAGACAGTACTACGCCATCTTCAGCAGAGCCCAGAACATGGTGGGTCTGGCCACGGCTAGATGAGAAACCTGGAGTCACTCCTACCAACATCTTTAAATCAATCACATGTGTTGTATAGTAGGATTTAGAAAATGCCTGAGACGCAAATATTTTCCCTGTCCGAAATATGATTATATTTCCTCATATCCAATAAAGAGAGTTCAATCTAATTGACTGGTGTTTTTCTAAAATGTACAATAAATAAACATGACACACACTTTTAAGTGAAGATATTGACACATGAATATTTGATGATATGGATTTGATTTTAAGATTATTTAAAGGTATGTTTGCCTTTATTTGACCGATGACAGGGTATAAATGAGGGATGGAAAGAGGTATGACATGCAAATCATTTACTAAGCCTGGAATCAAACTTGGGACAAGAAGCTTAATGTTTGATTAAACAATCACCAATCAGTCACAAAGATTTAGGTTGACAGTAAAGTTTGAATCTTACTGTAATAAAACCTGTATTTATTAAGAGACTACATCTTAGTTTTGGTCAATAACTTTGTCTGACCAGTGGCGAGCCGTGACTTTTATACCTGCAGCTGTCTTTTTGGTGTCCACTAAATAAAGGATTGCTATACTTTCAGACCCCTCGTCTCGCCTCCCAGCTTTTTGTTGCAGCCCAAGAGCCGGGTTGTAACATATGGGGCAGGGCCGGCCCTAGACTTTTAGGGGCCCTAAGCGAGCTTTGGCTTGGGCCCCCCCCCTCACTCTAGCGCGTTCTCACTACACACAACACGGAACCAACTTTTGTCATAAGATGTTAGCATAAGCACTAGGGGTGTTGAAAATAATCGTTTCTACGATGCATTGCGATGCGGACGTGGACGATTCGGTCTCGATGCAGTGACGGAAGATAATCGGTTATAGCGTAGTAACGTTGCTTCCTGATTTTCCGGCCGCGGCTTTACTATAACGTTTTTTTTTTCTGTCACTTTAATATAAAATCGGTCGGTGACGCAGAGATCAGGGAACAGACGGGACAGCGGTACAGTAACACCAAACACGGAGCAGTCTGCTTTATCCACCAACACAAGAACACCAGTCCAGAACCAACAGCAGAAGGACCCGCTCTGAATCACTCCGTGTCGCTGCGGCACAGGGATTTATGTTTTAAATAAATAATCGCGTTACAATCATCTCAGGTTTTTGGTGGATTTAATTAAGTCTTGGATTGCAAAGTATGAATGTCCTCTAGCAATTTTCAGACGATATATACGTGTGTAAAGTTTGTGAAGGCAGGAGGAAAAAAGCTTCCGCGATCACCGTCTCCTCTGTTCCTCTAAGCCCCGCCCCCTCACTGAAAATAATGAGTGACAGGCTGATTGATAGTGACCAGATAGAAACTTTATTATTCACTTAATCACTGAGATATAATGAAGCTAACTTAATCTCATACATTCATGGGATTTACGTAACAGTAAGACAGAGAATGTAAGTGTGCACCCACATGCAGTATTTTAGTTGTTATATGCTGTTGTAAATACTCCTGTTGTCTGCTGTGTTCAGACTCAAGTCCTGTGAGTGATGCCACATTCAGGACATTCAGTGTCCTTTTTTTAAAAGAAGACCGTTGCTAGAAGCTGCAGCTAGACTGCAGAAGCATTATTTTTTTGTTTTTGAGGATGGAACAACTTCACACACAGATATAGGGAGGCTAGACCTATACAATTAATTTATTTTGGTTTATAAATGAATGTCAAGACATTTATGTTATTGATATCTGAAGCACTTTCTAAATAATAAAAAGAGAGTTCATATGTATTTACTGCATGTATGTATTGATGAAAAATAAGCCATGTGCAGTAATATAGAAAATTGAGGATGCAACGCATTGGTATGAATCGTGATGCATCGGGATGCATCAGGATATCGAATTGAATCGAATCGTTGACAGGATAATCGTAATCGAATCGAATCGTGAGACCAGTGAAGATGCACAGCCCTAATAAGCACACATATTGTATAAATAAGCATGTAAATATCGTGGACCTAACCTCCTCTAGGGGGGTCCGAGGGCATGCTCCCCCGGGAAGATTGTTTTTTAAATATTGAAGTTAAAAGTATCAATCTGGTGCATTAAGAGATCTATGGATACATCTCTCAACACCCATATGAAACAGAACTGTAAACAGATTTTTCTTTATGGATATTTTACAAATCACTCCCCTTTTAAACTGTGTTCTTGTTTTACTGTCATATAGTATTTCATAACTGTTATTCATTTATTCTCTCTGGCTGTCCATCTCATAATGTTCACATAGAAACTAGCTGCCAATAGGAATATCATTCAGAAGAATTATAATTTCATGCAAAAAGAGGTTGCACATTTAAATTCAGGTGTTGTTATGGCAACGTCATTGGCCAAACAGCCACATTTACTGCTGCAAATACGTTCAAACATGCTGTCCACACGTAAAGCAGTGGCATGCCACCATTTCAGCTGACTTTTTCTCAGAAATACTGTCACATAACATCCATATCTTCGTTGATGCTTAGCTAAACTAACTATGAAATACTTTAACTGGACAGGACTCCGGATCAACTGTGTACTGTAAGGTAGCTTCTAGCTTCATGTCGAACAGTAAGTCAACATTTCCCAGAGAGCTTTCTTTGAAACCACCAGGTAACACTAAAAAACATTACATTTAGATTGTATGACAAAGTGTTTATTTGATATATCTGGCTAGCTATAGCTACTTGCTAACGGTTTAGCTTACCCCCGCGATTCAAAGTAACGTCAACCTAGCTGTAATTTATGCGTTGCTTACATGTTCGCATGACTTGGAAGTTTACTGACATTTACATGCCTTGTTTATCTGGCTCAAGTGGTGGCTCTGGGGTTGTTGTGTGAGAAAAAAATGTCTTATGTCCATTGTCAAAAACTCTGAGTCCGACTGACAGTTTATTTGAAACATTGTCACAGCTCACAGGATAGGTACCTGTCAGTCAATAAGACAGATGTTTATTTCCATTCAACTCTCTAGTTGGTCTGGTATCTTGCCTCTGTTGCATTCAGTGAACACGGGAAATTACATTAGCCGCTTTCACACCAAGTACTTTGCTGTACTTAGTTCCCAGCACTTAGTACCCCCATGGAAGTAAGTACAGATCGCGTTCACACCGGAATAAGTTCCCTGAGGGAAGATTACGCAAATGAAGCCGGTCACTTTTTCTTCTTCTGCTTTGGGTTTACTGGCAGGCCGCAGTAAATCGCCAAAACGCCGACACCTCCTCATCTCCACCTCTCCCATGTTTTCTTTTGTGTTGCCAAAAGGTATTCTCTCTCCGTTGGTGCGTGGGACTATGCTAATAATGCTAATAATGCTAATGCCAGCAAATACAATGGCGGCTTCACAAAACTTTTCAGAGTTTTACGGGGCGTGGTTTGCAATTCGCCCAGTCAATCGAAATTGGTACTTTTTTCTCCCCAGGATATTACCACCTCTCTAGCAGGCACTAAACGTGGGGTTAAAAGTTCTCGGAACTAAGTACTCTTTTTGGTGTGAACGCAAAATTCCAGGCACTAACGGAACTAAACGGGAAAAGTACTCCGGTGTGAACGCGCCTAACCCTGCCGTCCTCTCTAGTGTCATGATGAGGTTCAGGTAAAGCACGGTTAATGTATTATATAATTGTCTCAATAATATATTACATGACTTTGAGAGTAGGCAATCTAGACATATTAACAAAATGAATTAAACATACTTATCACGGCGACGGTGTACTGAAATAATTATTTTCTTTCATTTTTTTTTCTGAGAATAATAACAAATGGGGTATAAATATGTATATATTTTATAAAAACAAAGTGTGAAACAGTTTAATATGTAGTAAAACTGCATCTTAGTTTTATTTGCATCACCTTTTGGCATTGCGAGAGGAAAAAGTCGTGCAAGCTTTAATCAAGTTTGTTTTCCTAACTTTAATTTTCTTGAGGTCAACGATTACCTGTTCCATTTCTTATCTTCACTTATCAGTTATGTGTGTGCTGCCTTATCAAAGTGTAATGCTAAAATGTTAGTGCATTTGTATAAAAGAGGATGCGAAGCTGTGTGTAGGCATTAAAGTCTTTGGAGTCATAAGGTGAGTTTACTGCGCTTTATGGCTGCTGCAGTATTTCAGTTTCAGTGTTTCTGTGAAGAGATTTTTTGGTGAAATAACCTCCTTTTCTTGCAGTTGATAACCAAGCCGTGAAAATGCAGCGTGCCTTTGTTCTGTGTGCCGTGGTGGCGCTGTCCGAGTGCCTCTTCCAGTAAGTCCTTCCTTTCTAAAATATATACCTGTATCTCGAAAGAAAATATTATTTTAAGTAAAGGCAGATTGGTCCATGTTTTTTTGTAAAATACTGACATGGGTAGTGTCCAGAGGTGGGAAGTAACTAAGTACATTTACTCAAGGACTGTACTTAAGTACAATGTTGATGCTACTTGTACTTCTACTCCACTACAGTTCAGAGGTACATGGTGTACTTTTCCTCCACTACATGTATTTAATCCCTTTAGTTACTTTACAGATGTGGATGAATGATTTGAAATATAATCAAGTGTTAAATCAGACTGTAGTTCCACCTGGAGTAAATCCACAAGCTACCCTGCAGTATACAAAGTCATTCAAACTAGCTGCACCTTCACCAGCTTTGAGAACACTTTCATGATCAATCATTATAAAACATATCATATATATTATTCTGAAATGGACCAATCTGCACAACGACTACTTTTACTGTCGCTACTTTCACTATATTTAGATGAGAATACTTTTCTACTTTTACTTGAGGAACATTTTGAATGCAGGACTTTTACTATAACTGAGTATTCCTACACTCTGGTACTTCTACTTTTACTCAAGTACAAGATCTGAGTACTTCTACTTTTACTCAAGTATAAGATCTGAGTACTTCTACTTTTACTCAAGTACAAGATCTGAGTACTTCTACTTTTACTCAAGTCCAAGATCTGAGTACTTCTACTTTTACTCAAGTACAAGACCTGAGTACTTCTACTATTACTCAAGTACAAGATCTGAGTACTTCTACTTTTACTCAAGTACAAGATCTGAGTACTTCTACTTTTACTCAAGTACAAGACCTGAGTACTTCTACTTTGACTCAAGGACAATATCTGAGTACTTCTACTATTACTCAAGTACAACATCTGAGTACTTTTACTATTACTCAAGTACAACATTTGAGTACTTCTCCCACCTCTGGTAGTGGCGTAGTTTGGACCCAAACGCAGGACAAAGGAACGTATAACAGAAAATACTTGTATTTGTTTCTTGGTCTAGACAAGGCAAAGCAAACCAGAACATAACTTCCTGAAAACCACAAACAACAATAAGAACAACATTAAACAGAAAAGCAGGACTTAATACAAGCAGAACTAAAGGTGCCAGTGTTTGCAGAGCTAATGGGGAACAACTTGAACTAATAACGCCGGGAAATTCTAACAAAATAGGCGGGAAAACCCACATATCTAGATTACAAGATTAATATTGGCAGTCCATTAAATTCAATTGAAAACAAGATTGTTAACGTTGACGATGAAGGAAACATGCAAAGACCTCGTAGAAAACAAAATGAAAGTGTCTCCAGTTGGTGCATTGCAGGGTTCATGTATATCGACTTCTTGCACAATTTGTATTTTTGTATTTTTTCATATATGTTGCATGGTAGGAGGGGCTCAGGTCAGAAGAATGTCATTGCCATTTCTACACTGTAGCTTTGTGCATATGATAATAAAACCTGTCATGGAAAACCAAATGAAAGTGTCTCCCCTTGGTTTTTCACAGGGTTCCTCTGGAGAAGGGTAAGACAGCGAGGGAGACCCTGGAAGAGCAAGGTCTTTGGGAGGAATACCGTCTCAAATACCCGTACAACCCCATGGCCAAGTTTGAAGATAGCTTTGCTGTCGGCGGCGAGTCCATGACCAACGACGCTGATGTGAGTAACAGCCATGGGCGGCGCCAGGATTTGTTAGCTGCAGTAGCTTAGCAGTTGCTATATGACAGCACGGCGTTGCTAGTTACTTTTCAAAATAAATAAACAAACAATACCAGTGGGCCAAGAACGAGCCTGTTCATATTGTAGCGTTCGTTCACCGCTATTCAAGATCACAGATCACGAACCTTCAATGTCGAAAACGTTCTCTTTATTTTCTGGTATTGACGGCCACAGCCACGCCTTACAGAACCAATCAATAGTATAACACGCATTATGACTTTCCCCCACACTCGACCACAACTCCTACCGTCTCGTACTCCCTCCACACTCACACCGGAAACGCACACACCTGGAAGGGGCGGTCTCTACTCCCACCAACAACATTGCCTAAATAACTTTACAAATGTACACGTTTTTAGTCCCAGTGCGCCACTGAACGTAGCTATTATGTAAGGTGCTGGTATATATATACTAACTGTGCTTTCCCCCCCCAAAAAGTTGTAAATCAAACAAGTGAAGTACATGTTATGTTATGTTATAAAGCCGTGGAGGGCGGTAGTTTATAAACCAAAGAGTAACCGCCCTTACGGGACGCTCTAATAAGTAAAGCAAACGCACCCGCAAGGACACCTGGCTTCCTATTGGTTGAGGGATTTTGACAGGGTTGTTACACAAAAGATCCGAGCGCGCACAGAAGAAATCTGAGAGCAGACATTTCACCAGCGCACAGAAACAGCCTGAATGCGAGGAGAAGGCTTTAAGCTGGAACACAGGAAATCTGTAAGCAGCAATATATCTGAGTGCAAAACAATGGGGTTGCTAAGCCGTTGCTAGGCTAATTGTTGGAGTTGCTACAGCAACTCCAAGATACCCCCTGGCGCCGCCCCTGGTAACAGCTGCTGAAGATTTAAAGGTCACCTATTATGTAGACAAAATCCACTTCTTCATGTCTCTTCTACATCAATATGTGTCCCCTCTTCTTCATGTCTCTTCTACATCAACATGTGTCCCCTCTTCTTCATGTCTCTTCTACATCACCATGTGTCCCCTCTTCTTCATGTCTCTTCTACATCAACATGTGTCCCCTCTTCTTCATGTCTCTTCTACATCAATATGTGTCCCCTCTTCTTCATGTCTCTTCTACATCAACATGTGTCCCCTCTTCTTCATGTCTCTTCTACATCAATATGTGTCCCCTCTTCTTCATGTCTCTTCTACATCAATATGTGTCCCCTCTTCTTCATGTCTCTTCTACATCAATATGTGTCCCCTCTTCTTCATGTCTCTTCTACATCAACATGTGTCCCCTCTTCTTCATGTCTCTTCTACATCGACATGTGTCCCCTCTTCTTCATGTCTCTTCTACATCAACATGTGTCCCCTCTTCTTCATGTCTCTTCTACATCAACATGTGTCCCCTCTTCTTCATGTCTCTTCTACATCAACATGTGTCCCCTCTTCTTCATGTCTCTTCTACATCAACATGTGTCCACTCTTCCTCATGTCTCTTCTACATCAACATGTGTCCCCTCTTCTTCATGTCTCTTCTACATCAACATGTGTCCCCTCTTCTTCATGTCTCTTCTACATCACCATGTGTCCCCTCTTCTTCATGTCTCTTCTACATCAACATGTGTCCCCTCTTCTTACATCAACATGTGTCCCTCTTCTCATGTCTCTTCTACATCAACATGTGTCCCCTCTTCTCCATGTCTCTTCTACATCAACATGTGTCCCCTCTTCTTCATGTCTCTTCTACATCAACATGTGTCCCCTCTTCTTCATGTCTCTTCTACATCAACATGTGTCCCCTCTTCTTCATGTCTCTTCTACATCAACATGTGTCCCCTCTTCTTCATGTCTCTTCTACATCAACATGTGTCCCCTCTTCTTCATGTCTCTTCTACATCAACATGTGTCCCCTCTTCTTCATGTCTCTTCTACATCAACATGTGTCCCCTCTTCTTCATGTCTCTTCTACATCAACATGTGTCCCCTCTTCTTCATGTCTCTTCTACATCAACATGTGTCCCCTCTTCTTCATGTCTCTTCTACATCAACATGTGTCCCCTCTGTGGAAAGAGACTGAAAGTTTCAGGAACAAAGATTCTCTCTCTTTTTGATCCATTTATATATAAACCTGTCTGAAAATGAGCTGATCAGATTTTGGCCACTTTATGATGTCATAACGATGTGTTGGCTTGTGTAACCATTAGCCAATCAGCAACCAAGGTAACCCCCCCCCCCACCTTATCACCTGAATCTCCTCCTAGAGCACCATTGAGTTCTTTGTAACCAAATCTCTCTCAGAGGGGCGTGGGGAGGGGCTCCTTATTTTCATCTAAAGTAACAGACAGAGAATCAGCACTTTGGAAACAGGGCTGAAACAGAGGGGATTATGGGTAATGCTGCAATGATCTGTTTGGTGTTCCAGCCAATCAGAGACAGGTTCTGTATATATTTGAGACCTGTGATATATTGATGAAGAACAGGATAATAGGTGACCTTTAACAGATGAACTTTGATAAAGAAAGCTAAGGTTCCCATTGTGTCCTCTTCCTCTCCAGCTGGCTTACTATGGCATCATCTCCATCGGGACCCCTCCTCAATCCTTCAAGGTCATCTTCGACACCGGATCCTCCAACCTGTGGATTCCCTCGATTTACTGCAACAGCCCCGCCTGCAGTACGTAGAACTCTTCATCTATTACTAGCGTCTATTTAATGGTAATAACAGGATCACACAAAAGGCCGATGCATCTCAGATGCGCACAACGATCCATGTGGAAACATTATGGCCTTTTAAGCTGATAAATATTGAAAAAAGGAAGGACCAGATGAAACCTAAATCCATTGAGTAGTGGAAAAAGTGATCTGACAGTCCTTAAAGAAGTGTAGAGAGAGTATGGTTGTGATTAGGCATCCAGAGTGAGTAGTTAGGGTTAAGGTTAGACCTAACTCTGTAGGAAAGCCGAACCTCAAAGCATTTAGTTTAAATATTAGGCTTGTATTTAGGCAATGGGTTAGGAGGTAAGCTATCCATAGTTAAAACTAGGAACACAAATGAATCTAATTACCATTGAATTTCCCCTAAAGAAAACTCAATAAAATGATGAGAATATCCAAGTTTGATCTCGTAAATTGACGGCTCATATCTCTTATACCTGTTTCAGGTTACAACTTTACGAACAGCACTAAACAGAAAAGCAGGAATTAATACAAGCGGAAGTGCTGTTGTTTGCAGGGCGAATGGGGAAAATGTTAAACTAATAACTCCAGGAAAGTCTAACAAAACAGGCGGGAAAACCCACAAAGACAGGAAGTCAAAACAGACATCGGGAATAAAGTTTCAAAATAAAACACGAAAACCAAGATCTTGACAATCATGAGATGTAATCTCATCAGTGGAAATCTCCTTTTAGTTATTCCAGTATCTAGATTACAAGATTAATATTCCATTAATACATTAAATGGAAAAAAATAAATCAAGATTACTAACTGTTCTTTTTCAATTGCTTTACTTTGCACTCACTGCAAAATATGTTATTGTCAATAAACACCTAATCAGCAAACATTTAACAATTATTTTTAGTCTTTACATCTGTTCTTTCTAGACAACCACGACAAGTTTAACCCCGGTAGTCTTTAGAGATGTTTTAGTAGAGAGCAGTGGCGGCTGCTGGAAAATAATTTTGGTGGGGCTTTTGATATAGTGAGTAAAACATTTTTTTTTGGGAGAAATGACCCCTTAAATTAGGACTTCTGGTGATGTAATGGCGCGTTTCCAGTGCAGCGCGGAGCTCGCTTTAATGCTGCGTTCAGACCGGACGCGATGCGAATATTCGCTTCGCTCTAAACGCTCCTATCGCATCGCTCTAGTCGCTCGAGTTTCACCGCGGCTGCCAGCTGTGTTTACTCGCATCATTCAAACAAGACGCGCTGGCTCGGGAGCTACAACTACAACAAAATGAACATATTTTACCGTGATTCAATTGTAATACACGTTTCTAAATGATGCCGACGTAACAACATAATGATACCGGTTAGTAAAAACCATGAATTAATGCTTTGACAAGTCTGCAGACAGACGGCAGGCGAACAACCTTTTAGAATGCTTGTTTTCTGAATGGAGCTTGGCTAAGCTAACGTTATATATGCTCCGACCATCCACACTCACAACAACGGCCTACAGACATAAATAAACCAGCGACTGTATTCTCCATGACACAGACAGTCTGTGGTTTGTACTTGTTTAACTTTTGTCTAGTTTCTGAACAGATCGTATCTGTCCCCGGCTGTTTGAAGAGCAAGCATGGGAAACAAAAGATAGTATTTACCTGTTTGCATCCAGCTAGCCTCGTTGATACGTTTTGTCTTTTTCACGAGCTTGCTGTGATATACAAATCGGGTTGGTCCGGTCCAAGGTCTTTAAGTATCAATTTATCTCCCAAACTCCTCCTTTGGAAAGGATTGTAGAGTAGCTCTTGCACGGAATTGGGTGCGGACCGAGGTCCGGCGACTCCACCTGCACACCATTCTAAATACTGCGTCACCTTGGTCACTCACGAGTCTAAAAAAACAACTCACGTCACGTAAGCAACGTGGGCGCCAACGTGAGCGCCCTCGTGACCAAAATATTTGACGGCGCTGATTGGCTGAAATTATGTTTCGGCGGCACAGTTTACTATTGAGACTTTTGCAACGTGCTGGTTGCTGCTGTTTGTCTCGGGGGCTCCGCCTGGTAATGATAAACTAATGCCACGGGCAGGAAACATGTGACTTATCAGTAACTTTAGACATCGTAACACCATTTTAAACCAGATTGTATTGTAGATTATACATGTTACTGATACCAATTGTATGATATTTACCTTGTTCATTAAAAATAAAAATATAAAATATTTTTTTTTTTTAATATATATTTTTTAATTTAATATTTTTTTTAATATTTTTTTTTGAATGTGGGAAGAGGTGGGGCGGCGCCCCTATGGGCCGGCAGCCACTGGTAGAGAGTATGATTGTGATTAGGCATCCAGAGCGAGTTGTTTAGTCCAAGATCTGCAAAGGAAAGATTGTAAATTCCCGTTATTTTACCACTTTAATGTCCACATTTTTTCTTGTTGTTATACAGCCCTTATCTCTGATGTTCTGAGGAAGTTTTTGTTAGGGTGGTTTGAAAGTTTAGATTGCAGATCATAGGTTAATAGTGGCAGTCCATTAAACTAGATTGAAAACAAGAGGTCAAGACTTTTCAATTATGTCATTTGCTTTAAAAAAAAAAATCACAAATATACACTTTATCAGACAAGCATTGTTCATATTTGTGTCCTACATCTGTTCTTTCTAGACAACCACGATAAGTTTAACCCCAGCACCAGCAGCACCTTCAGAAATAACGGCCATGCTCTCAGCATCCATTACGGCACCGGCAGCATGACCGGATTCCTGGGATACGACACTGTGACCGTAAGAAAATAAAGAAATTACTAACACTATATATTCGAAAATTGAGTTCACAGTTCACATGTTTAACGATGAAGGTACACTGAATATCTGTTGGGCTGAAGTGTCCTATTTATGTGTTGCACAACCTTTTTTACTTGATTAGCAGAGGTGGGAAGTAGTGGAGTACAAATACTTTGTTACTGTACTTAAAGGTGGGGTAGGTAAGTTTGAGAAACCGGCTCGAGATACACTTTTTGTTATATTCCATGGAATGCTCTTAACATCCCGATATAAATGAATATCTTAAGTGCTTTGACAAAAAATCCATTGAAAAATGTCATCTGTGGAAGCCGTAGTTCTGTAAAAAGCACGACCAATCATCTGAGCCGGCCCGGCTAAAGTAACTGGATGGCCTACCTGCCTGTCAGCCTTCCATCTGGGCACACACTTACCTCGTACCCTCATTGGTCATGTGCGCGTTCGTGTGTGTTGGAGGAGGGGCTCTGTGAGGAAGTGGCAGATTTTCTTCGGTTGTGTATTTTCAAATTCTAGCGCACTCGAGCTGGTTTCTCCAAAATTACCTACCCCACCAATAAGTACATTTTTCTGGTATCAATACTTTACTCCACTACTTATTTTTCTGACGATTTTTTATTGCGTGCTTATTGATTTGAACACGATCCGTGTATCCATCATTTCCTGGTCTTCTCTAAAGAAGAGGGACCAATGGAAACGTTGTCATGTTGCCGTTGTTCAGCATGGAAACATTCATTAGCTAACAATGACATTATTGTTCTATTAATATAAAGGGAGGTCAGGTACTCTTTAAAACAGCTGCTAGCTATGGGTACTTTTTACTGAAGTACATTTCAAAGCCTCTTTACTTTGACTTGAGTAAAGAAGTTTAGTCAGTACTTCTACTTTCACCAGAGTATTATTAAACACGAGTATCTGTACTTCTACTTGAGTAAAGGATGTCTGTACTTTTGCCATCTCTGATGATTAGCAAAATCAAATGATCCTGTTGTAATTTAAGAGTGTTTTTAATCCCTGTGTTCTGTGTTTCTCAGGTGGGTGGACTCGCTGTGAAGAACCAGATCATCGGCCTGAGTGAGACTGAAGCTCCCTTCATGCAGTACATGCGCGCTGACGGTATCCTCGGCCTGGCGTACCCTCGTCTCGCTGCATCCGGCGCAACACCCGTCTTCGACAACATGATGAGTGAGAATCTGGTCAACCAGGACATGTTCTCCGTGTACCTGAGCTCGTAAGCACACAAAGTCTTAAAATCATTGAATAAGTCAGCTTTAACCACTTCTTGTTCCCTCGTCTTGAAGTTTTTTTAATGTTTTTTGGTTGGAAAGGATTTTCACCTTTCGTTCTACGACATAAAATACATCAGTAAATACCCCAGTGGTGGATTTAAAAATGGCGTTTGCTAACAAGTGTCTTAATAAGACGACTAAACTTCATCACACCCAACATTAGCCAACGTTAGCTTATTGATATAGCCTTACATTAGCTTTTGTTTTCATAAAGTGTTGTTAATATGTGGAGATTATCTATCAAAACAGATAGCACATGTCTAACCCTAACCCTAACCCTCACACACATGTTATCCTATTTTCTGCAATATTCCAAAATTCCCATTAGCTTTTTGTTGAGGGATGCTAACTTGTGATGCTAACTTCCAAGTCACAAAAAGACATCATCCCTGCACCGCTCTATACTGAGATAGCAACTGATTTCTAGACAATTTTTCATTTTCTAAATTTATTTTTTATCATTTATTCTACTATTTCAACAATTATACAGTTTATACATCCGAAAAACAAACAAAATGAGTAATACAGAGGTAGCCCTCCTGTTAGTTAAAAAAACATAATTCCGTATTAAATAGGCACACAGATAAACAAAATTCTACCAATACATATGTACACATATACATACACATAGATCTGTAAAGTAACTAAAGGTATTAAATACATATAGTGGAGTAAAAGTACACAATTTACCTCTGAATTGTAGTGGAGTAGAAGTAGAAAGTAGCATTACATTGAAATACTCAAGTAAAGTAAAGTACCTCCAAGTTGTATTTAAGTACAGTACTTGAGTTAATGTACTTAGTTACTTCCCACCTCTGCATCTATGCAAGGTAATAAAAGGATCACAAAATATAAATAAAGTAAACAAAATAAAACAATGAATTAATGATGCTCTCTCCTGTCTTTGCAGTGACACTCAGCGAGGCAGTGTGGTGACCTTTGGTGGCATTGACCGCAACCATTATTCTGGTTCCATCTCCTGGATCCCCCTCTCCCGCGAGCTGTACTGGCAGATCACAGTGGACAGGTAAAGAAACAAAAACACAGCATTACAAATCCTCCAGAAATCTCTAAAAGTGTTCTGATGCATGCTGTTCTGTTTCTCTTTCAGTGTTACTGTCAATGGTGAGGTTGTGGCCTGTAATGGCGGCTGCCAGGCTATCGTTGACACCGGTACTTCTCTGATTGTCGGACCTCAGAGCAGCATCAGCAACATCAACAGCAAAGTGGGAGCTACCAACCACAACGGAGACGTAAGTGCCCAAATGTTAAAGGATATTCCCACAGCTTCTTGTTGTTGAAAGAACGGTACAAAAAACGTAACTCTTTCCTCCATTTTTCTTTTGCTTCAGTACTTGGTCAACTGCAACAGCATTGCTCAAATGCCTGATGTAATCTTCCACATCCACGGAGAGACCTTCACCATCCCAGGCTCTGCCTACGTCCGCCAGGTAAGATTTTCTGCTTGCCTGCCAGACACTTTATCTTAGTGATGCATGAATGAGTCGTATAACCCAGTAATGCTGACTCATTTTAGGACTAATTTCTGCACCACTATCCTCCCTCGTCTCAAAGTAAATGGTGTTTTGAACGTGTTTATGGTTGTTAGCCTGAAATAAGAAGGTCTGTGGTTTTTACGGCATAAAATACGTCAGTAAATACCCCACTGGTGCTGTAGTTCCTTTATAGCCCAACATTAGCCGCCTTTAGCTTAGCGGTGGTGACGTGAAGTCATGTGACCGTGCTGTAGTTCCTTTATAGCCCAACATTAGCCGCCTTTAGCTTAGCGGTGGTGACGTGAAGTCATGTGACCGTGCTGTAGTTCCTTTATAGCCCAACGTTAGCCGCCTTTAGCTTAGCGGTGGTGACGTGAAGTCATGTGAGCGTGCTGTAGTTCCTTTATAGCCCAACGTTAGCCACCTTTAGCTTAGCGGTGGTGACGTGAAGTCAGGTGACCGTGATGTAGTTTATCTAATGGAAAGAAACCATTGGCTTTTTGTTGAGGGAGATGCTAGTTTCTAGGTTGGCGTACAGAAATACATCCTCCCTGCACTATTTTGTCCCCCTCCATCTGAAACTCTTCTCTTTCCACAGTCTCATTCCTATGGCTGCCGTACTGGCTTCGGTAACGGAGGAGACAACCTGTGGATCCTGGGAGACGTCTTCATCAGACAGTACTACGCCATCTTCAGCAGAGCCCAGAACATGGTGGGTCTGGCCACGGCTAGATGAGAAACCTGGAGTCACTCCTACCAACATCTTTAAATCAATCACATGTGTTGTATAGTAGGATTTAGAAAATGCCTGAGACGCAAATATTTTCCCTGTCCGAAATATGATTATATTTCCTCATATCCAATAAAGAGAGTTCAATCTAATTGACTGGTGTTTTTCTAAAATGTACAATAAATAAACATGACACACACTTTTAAGTGAAGATATTGACACATGAATATTTGATGATATGGATTTGATTTTAAGATTATTTAAAGGTATGTTTGCCTTTATTTGACCGATGACAGGGTATAAATGAGGGATGGAAAGAGGTATGACATGCAAATCATTTACTAAGCCTGGAATCAAACTTGGGACAAGAAGCTTAATGTTTGATTAAACAATCACCAATCAGTCACAAAGATTTAGGTTGACAGTAAAGTTTGAATCTTACTGTAATAAAACCTGTATTTATTAAGAGACTACATCTTAGTTTTGGTCAATAACTTTGTCTGACCAGTGGCGAGCCGTGACTTTTATACCTGCAGCTGTCTTTTTGGTGTCCACTAAATAAAGGATTGCTATACTTTCAGACCCCTCGTCTCGCCTCCCAGCTTTTTGTTGCAGCCCAAGAGCCGGGTTGTAACATATGGGGCAGGGCCGGCCCTAGACTTTTAGGGGCCCTAAGCGAGCTTTGGCTTGGGGCCCCCCCTCACTCTAGCGCGTTCTCACTACACACAACACGGAACCAACTTTTGTCATAAGATGTTAGCATAAGCACTAGGGGTGTTGAAAATAATCGTTTCTACGATGCATTGCGATGCGGACGTGGACGATTCGGTCTCGATGCAGTGACGGAAGATAATCGGTTATAGCGTAGTAACGTTGCTTCCTGATTTTCCGGCCGCAGCTTTACTATAACGTTTTTTTTTTCTGTCACTTTAATATCAAATCGGTCGGTGACGCAGAGATCAGGGAACAGACGGGACAGCGGTACAGTAACACCAAACACGGAGCAGTCTGCTTTATCCACCAACACAAGAACACCAGTCCAGAACCAACAGCAGAAGGACCCGCTCTGAATCACTCCGTGTCGCTGCGGCACAGGGATTTATGTTTTAAATAAATAATCGCGTTACAATCATGTCAGGTTTTTGGTGGATTTAATTAAGTCTTAGATTGCAAAGTATGAATGTCCTCTAGCAATTTTCAGACGATATATACGTGTGTAAAGTTGTGAAGGCAGGAGGAAAAAAGCTTCCGCGATCACCGTCTCCTCTCCGTTCCTCCAAACCCCGCCCCCTCCCTGAAAATGAGTGACAGGCTGATAGTGACCCGATAGAAACTTTATTATTCACTTAATCACTGAGATATAATGAAGCTAACTTAATCTCATACATTCATGGGATTTATGTAACAGTAAGACAGAGAATGTAAGTGTGCACCCACATGCAGTATTTTAGTTGTTATATGCTATTATAAATACTCCTGTTGTCTGCTGTGTTCAGACTCAAGTCCTGTGAGTGATGCCACATTCAGGACATTCAGTGTCCTTTTTTAACAGAAGACCGTTGCTAGAAGCTGCAGCTAGACTGCAGAAGAATTATTTTTTTGTTTTTGAGGATGGAACAACTTCACACACAGATATAGGGAGGCTAGACCTATACAATTCATTTATTTTGGTTTATAAATGAATGTCAAGACATTTATGTTATTGATATCTGAAGCACTTTCTAAATAATAAAAAGAGAGTTCATATATATTTACTGCATGTATGCATTGATGAAAAATAAGCCATGTGCAGTAATATAGAAAATTGAGGATGCAACGCATTGATATGAATCGTGATGCATCGGGATGCATCGGGATATCGAATTGAATCGAATCGTTGACAGGATAATCGTAATCGAATCGAATCGTGAGACCAGTGAAGATGCACAGCCCTAATAAGCACACATATTGTATAAATAAGCATGTAAATATCGTGGACCTAACCTCCTCTAGGGGGGTCCGAGGGCATGCTCCCCCGGGAAGATTGTTTTTTAAATATTGAAGTTAAAAGTATCAATCTGGTGCATTAAAAGATCTATGGATACATCTCTCAACACCCATATGAAACAGAACTGTAAACAGATTTTTCTTTATGGATATTTTACAAATCACTCCCCTTTTAAACTGTATTCTTGTTTTACTGTCATATAGTATTTCATAACTGTTATTCATTTATTCTCTCTGGCTGTCCATCTCATAATGTTCACATAGAAACTAGCTGCCAATAGGAATATCATTCAGAAGAATTATAATTTCATGCAAAAAGAGGTTGCACATTTAAATTCAGGTGTTGTTATGGCAACGTCATTGGCCAAACAGCCACATTTACTGCTGCAAATACGTTCAAACATGCTGTCCACACGTAAAGCAGTGGCATGCCACCATTTCAGCTGACTTTTTCTCAGAAATACTGTCACATAACATCCATATCTTCGTTGATGCTTAGCTAAACTAACTATGAAATACTTTAACTGGACAGGACTCCGGATCAACTGTGTACTGTAAGGTAGCTTCTAGCTTCATGTCGAACAGTAAGTCAACATTTCCCAGAGAGCTTTCTTTGAAACCACCAGGTAACACTAAAAAACATTACATTTAGATTGTATGACAAAGTGTTTATTTGATATATCTGGCTAGCTATAGCTACTTGCTAACGGTTTAGCTTACCCCCGCGATTCAAAGTAACGTCAACCTAGCTGTAATTGATGCGTTGCTTACATGTTCGCATGACTTGGAAGTTTACTGACATTTACATGCCTTGTTTATCTGGCTCAAGTGGTGGCTCTGGGGTTGTTGTGTGAGAAAAAAATGTCTTATGTCCATCTTCAAAAACTCTGAGTCCGACTGACAGTTTATTTGAAACATTGTCACAGCTCACAGGATAGGTACCTGTCAGCCAATAAGACAGATGTTTATTTCCATTCAACTCTCTAGTTGGTCTGGTATCTTGCCTCTGTTGCATTCAGTGAACACGGGAAATTACATTAGCCGCTTTCATACCAAGTACTTTGCCGTACTTAGTTCCCAGCACTTAGTACCCCCATGGAAGTAAGTACAGATCGCGTTCACACCGGAATAAGTTCCCTGAGGGAAGATTACGCAAATGAAGCCGGTCACTTTTTCTTCTTCTGCTTTGGGTTTACTGGCAGGCCGCAAACAACTTCACGGCATATACTGCCGCCCGAAGTCCCCGTCCGGAAGTCCCCGGAGTTGGGGAATGGCTTCAGTAGAAGCTGCTGGGACTCCCAGCAGCTTCTACTGAAGCCTTCCGAGTAAATCGCCAGAACGCCGACACCTCCTCATCTCCACCTCTCCCATGTTTTCTTTTGTGTTGCCAAAAGGTATTCTCTCTCCGTTGGTGCGTGGGGCTATGCTAATAATGCTAATAATGCTAATGCCAGCAAATACAATGGCGGCTTCACAAAACTTTTCAGAGTTTTACGGGGCGTGGTTTGCAATTCGCCCAGCCAATCGAAATTGGTACTTTTTTCTCCCCAGGATATTACCACCTCTCTAGCAGGCACTAAACGTGGGGTTAAAAGTTCTCGGAACTAAGTACTCTTTTTGGTGTGAACGCAAAATTCCAGGCACTAACGGAACTAAACGGGAAAAGTACGGGGAAAAGTACTCCGGTGTGAACGCGCCTAACCCTGCCGTCCTCTCTAGTGTCATGATGAGGTTCAGGTAAAGCACGGTTAATGTATTATATAATTGTCTCAATAATATATTACATGACTTTGAGAGTAGGCAATCTAGGCATATTAACAAAATGAATTAAACATACTTATCACGGCGACGGTGTACTGAAATAATTATTTTCTTTTCCTTTTTTTTTCTGAGAATAATAACAAATGGGGTATAAATATGTATATATTTTATAAAAACAAAGTGTGAAACAGTTGAATATGTAGTAAAACTGCATCTTAGTTTTATTTGCATCACCTTTTGACATTGCGAGAGGAAAAAGTCGTGCAAGCTTTAATCAAGTTTGTTTTCCTAACTTTAATTTTCTTGAGGTCAACGATTACCTGTTCCATTTCTTATCTTCACTTATCAGTTATGTGTGTGCTGCCTTATCAAAGTGTAATGCTAAAATGTTAGTGCATTTGTATAAAAGAGGATGCGAAGCTGTGTGTAGGCATTAAAGTCTTTGGAGTCATAAGGTGAGTTTACTGCGCTTTATGGCTGCTGCAGTATTTCAGTTTCAGTGTTTCTGTGAAGAGATTTTTTGGTGAAATAACCTCCTTTTCTTGCAGTTGATAACCAAGCCGTGAAAATGCAGCGTGCCTTTGTTCTGTGTGCCGTGGTGGCGCTGTCCGAGTGCCTCTTCCAGTAAGTCCTTCCTTTCTAAAATATATACCTGTATCTCGAAAGAAAATATTATTTTAAGTAAAGGCAGATTGGTCCATGTTTTTTTGTAAAATACTGACATGGGTAGTGTCCAGAGGTGGGAAGTAACTAAGTACATTTATTCAAGTACTGTACTTAAGTACAATGTTGATGCTACTTGTACTTCTACTCCACCACAGTTCAGAGGTACATGGTGTACTTTTCCTCCACTACATGTATTTAATACCTTTAGTTACTTCACAGATGTGGATGAATGATGTGAAATATAATCAAGTGTTAAATCAGACTTTAGTTCCACCTGGAGTAAATCCACCAGCTACCCTGCAGTATACAAAGTCATTCAAACTAGCTGCACCTTCACCAGCTTTGAGAACACTTTCATGATCAATCATTATAAAACACATCATATATATTATTCTGAAATGGACCAATCTGCACAACGACTACTGTCACTGTCGCTACTTTCACTATATTTTGATGAGAATACTTTTCTACTTTTACTTGAGGAACATTTTGAATGCAGGACTTTTACTATAACTGAGTATTCCTACACTCTGGTACTTCTACTTTTACTCAAGTACAAGATCTGAGTACTTCTCCCACCTCTGGTAGTGGCGTAGTTTGGACCCAAACGCAGTTCAAAGGAAGGGAGGCCTGTGGTGCAGTGGTTTGTGAGTTGGTATTCGGATCAGGGGGTCACAGGTTCAAACCCCACTGCATTCAGCATGTCGTTGTGTCCCTGAGACACTTCACCCCACATTGCTCCTGTGGGGATTGCCCACAGTATTGAGTATGTAAGTCGCTTTGGATAAAAGCGTCTAACAAGTAACATGTAATAATGTAATAATAATAATCTGAGTACTTCTACTTTTACTCAAGTATAAGATCTGAGTACTTCTACTTTTACTCAAGTACAAGATCTGAGTATTTCTACTTTTACTCAAGTACAAGATCTGAGTACTTCTACTTTTACTCAAGTACAAGATCTGAGTACTTCTACTTTTACTCAAGTACAAGATCTGAGTATTTCTACTTTTACTCAAGTACAAGATCTGAGTACTTCTACTCAAGTACAAGATCTGAGTATTTCTACTTTTACTCAAGTACAAGATCTGAATACTTCTACTTTTACTCAAGTACAAGATCTGAGTACTTCTACTTTTACTCAAGTACAAGATCTGAGTACTTCTACTTTTACTCAAGTACAAGATCTGAGTACTTCTACTATTAATCAAGTACAAGATCTGAGTACTTCTACTTTTACTCAAGTACAAGACCTGAGTACTTCTACTATTGCTCAAGGACAATATCTGAGTACTTCTACTATTACTCAAGTACAATATCTGAGTACTTCTCCCACCTCTGGTAGTGGCGTAGTTTGGACCCAAACGCAGTTCAAAGGAACGTATAACAGAAAATACTTGTATTTGTTTCTTGGTCTAGACAAGGCAAAGCAAACCAGAACATAACTTCTTGAAAACCACAAACAACAATAAGAACAACATTAAACAGAAAAGCAGGACTTAATACAAGCAGAACTAAAGGTGCCAGTGTTTGCAGAGCTAATGGGGAACAACTTGAACTAATAACGCCGGGAAATTCTAACAAAATAGGCGGGAAAACCCACATATCTAGATTACAAGATTAATATTGGCAGTCCATTAAATTCAATTGAAAACAAGATTGTTAACGTTGACGATGAAGGAAACATGCAAAGACCTCGTAGAAAACAAAATGAAAGTGTCTCCAGTTGGTGCATTGCAGGGTTCATGTATATCGACTTCTTGCACAATTTGTATTTTTGTATTTTTTCATATATGTTGCATGGTAGGAGGAGCTCAGGTCAGAAGAATTTCATTGCCATTTCTACACTGTAGCTTTGTGCATATGATAATAAAACCTGTCATGGAAAACCAAATGAAAGTGTCTCCCCTTGGTTTTTCACAGGGTTCCTCTGGAGAAGGGTAAGACAGCGAGGGAGACCCTGGAAGAGCAAGGTCTTTGGGAGGAATACCGTCTCAAATACCCGTACAACCCCATGGCCAAGTTTGAAGATAGCTTTGCTGTCGGCGGCGAGTCCATGACCAACGACGCTGATGTGAGTAACAGCTGCTGAATATTTAAAGGTCACCTAATATGTAGACAAAATCCACTTCTTCATGTCTCTTCTACATCAACATGTGTCCCCTCTTCTTCATGTCTCTTCTACATCAACATGTGTCCCCTCTTCTTCATGTCTCTTCAACATCAACATGTGTCCCCTCTTCTTCATGTCTCTACTACATCAACATGTGTCCCCTCTTCTTCATGTCTCTTCTACATCAACATGTGTCCCCTCTTCTTACTGTCTCTTCTACATCACCATGTGTCCCCTCTTCTTCATGTCTCTTCTACATCAACATGTGTCCCCTCTTCTTCATGTCTTTTCTACATCAACATGTGTCCCCTCTTCTCCATGTCTCTTCTACATCAACATGTGTCCCCTCTTCTTCATGTCTCTTCTACATCAACATGTGTCCCCTCTTCTTCATGTCTCTTCTACATCAACATGTGTCCCCTCTGTGGAAAGAGACTCTGAAAGTTTCAGGAACAAAGATTCTCTCTCTTTTTGATCCATTTCTATAAAAACCTGTCTGAAAATGAGCTGATCAGATTTTGGCCACTTTATGATGTCATAACGATGTGTTGTCTTGTGTAACCATTAGCCAATCAGCAACCAAGGTAACCCCCACCCCCCCCCCCCCCCCCCTTATCACCTGAATCTCCTCCTAGAGCTCCATTGAGTTCTTTGTAACCAAATGTCTCTCAGAGGGGCGTGGGGAGGGGCTCCTTATTTTCATCTAAAGTAACAGACAGAGAATCAGCACTTTGGAAACAGGGCTGAAACAGAGGGGATTATGGGTAATGCTGCAATGATCTGTTTGGTGTTCCAGCCAATCAGAGACAGGTTCTGTATATATTTGAGACCTGTGATATATTGATGAAGAACAGGATAATAGGTGACCTTTAACAGATGAACTTTGATAAAGAAAGCTAAGGTTCCCATTGTGTCCTCTTCCTCTCCAGCTGGCTTACTATGGCATCATCTCCATCGGGACTCCTCCTCAATCCTTCAAGGTCATCTTCGACACCGGATCCTCCAACCTGTGGATTCCCTCGATTTACTGCAACAGCCCCGCCTGTAGTACGTAGAACTCTTCATCTATTACTAGCGTCTATTTAATGGTAATAACAGGATCACACAAAAGGCTGATGCATCTCAGATGCGCACAACGATCCATGTGGAAACATTATGGCCTTTTAAGCTGATAAATATTGAAAAAAGGAAGGACCAGATGAAACCTAAATCCATTGAGTAGTGGAAAAAGTGATCTGACAGTCCTTAAAGGCCTTGTCACACTGTCCCGAAATTGACACCCGATGGACACACGAATATGGAATTGTGAATTTCGCACGAAGATGGCCCCGAACCACACACGAAGGCAACATTTACATTACATTTAAGACATACAACTGCAACGAAAGTACCAAAAACAATTATGTTACAGTACTATGATACTGTACTGATATCTTCAGACTTTGTTCTTTACTTTATCCGTCGTTATATGTAGAAAATATTACTTTTTCTCCGTAATGTTGTTTCCATAACAACAACAACTTCCTGTTAACTCTCCTTCAAAATAATATATTATATCCTTTTTAGTTTCACAGAACACAAATTGGGTTATTTACATAATATGTTTACATGATTTTGTTGTGCAATAAAACAACCCGATGGACACACGATAAAGGAAATGTTCAAATTCGGCTGTGATCGTAGCAACATCGGGCCATTCGTGAGGGCATCTTAAGCCATCGTATGATCGCTGGTGGAGTTTCTCAGGCTCCGGCAGCAACTTCGTGAGCGGTGGCAAAATCTTTGGCATGCCAAAAAATTGCCGAAGGACCTTGCGAAGGTTCATTTTCGTGTTGAATTCGTGTGTCAATTGTGCCCTTCGTAAGGCCATCGTGAGGGCATGTTATTATCATCGGTGCCATCGGGCATTCGCCCCGATCAGAGTGAGGGTGAATGCACCGATGATAACACGAAGATGACACGATTTGACAAGATGCCCTCACGAGTGCCTTACGAAGTTGCCGCTCACGAAGTTGCTGCCGGAGCCTGAGAAAATCCACCGGCGGTCATACGATGGCTTAAGATGCCCTCACGAATGGCCCGATGTTGCTACGATCACAGCCGAATTTGAACATTTCCTTTATCGTGTGTCCATCGGGTGTCAATTTCGGGACAGTGTGACAGGGGCTTAAAGAAGTGTAGAGAGAGTATGGTTGTGATTAGGCATCCAGAGTGAGTAGTTGTTAGGGTTAGGGTTAGACCTAACTCTGTAGGAAAGCCGAACCTCAAAGCATTTAGTTTAAATATTAGGCTTGTATTTAGGCAATGGGTTAGGAGGTAAGCTATGCATAGTTACAACTAGGAACACAAATGAATCCAATTACCATTGAATTTCCCCTAAAGAAAACTCAATAAAATGATGAGAATATCCAAGTTTGATCTCGTAAATTGACGGCTCATATCTCTTATACCTGTTTCAGGTTACAACTTTACGAACAGCACTAAACAGAAAAGCAGGACTTAATACAAGCGGAAGTGCTGTTGTTTGCAGGGCGAATGGGGAAAATGTTAAACTAATAACTCCAGGAAAGTCTAACAAAACAGGCGGGAAAACCCACAAAGACAGGAAGTCAAAACAGACATCGGGAATAAAGTTTCAAAATAAAACACGAAAACCAAGATCTTGACAATCATGAGATGTAATCTCATCAGTGGAAATCTCCTTTTAGTTATTCCAGAATCTAGATTACAAGATTAATATTCCATTAATACATTAAATGGAAAAAAATAAGTCAAGATTACTAACTGTTCTTTTTCAATTGCTTTACTTTGCACTCACTGCAAAATATGTTATTGTCAATAAACACCTAATCAGCAAACATTTAACAATTATTTTTAGTCTTTACATCTGTTCTTTCTAGACAACCACGACAAGTTTAACCCCGGTAGTCTTTAGAGATGTTTTAGTAGAGAGTATGATTGTGATTAGGCATCCAGAGCGAGTTGTTTAGTCCAAGATCTGCAAAGGAAAGATTGTAAATTCCCGTTATTTTACCACTTTAATGTCCACATTTTTTTCTTGTTGTTATACAGCCCTTATCTCTGATGTTCTGAGGAAGTTTTTTGTTAGGGTGGTTTGAAAGTTTAGATTGCAGATCATAGGTTAATAGTGGCAGTCCATTAAACTAGATTGAAAACAAGAGGTCAAGACTTTTCAATTATGTCATTTGCTTTAAAAAAAATTCACAAATATACACTTTATCAGACAAGCATTGTTAATATTTGTGTCCTACATCTGTTCTTTCTAGACAACCACGATAAGTTTAACCCCAGCACCAGCAGCACCTTCAGAAATAACGGCCATGCTCTCAGCATCCATTACGGCACCGGCAGCATGACCGGATTCCTGGGATACGACACTGTGACCGTAAGAAAATAAAGAAATTACTAACACTATATATTCGAAAATGGGTTCACAGTTCACATGTTTAACGATGAAGGTACACTGAATATCTGTTGGGCTGAAGTGTCCTATTTATGTGTTGCACAACCTTTTTTACTTGATTAGCAGAGGTGGGAAGTAGTGGAGTACAAATACTTTGTTACTGTACTTAAAGGTGGGGTAGGTAAGTTTGAGAAACCGGCTCGAGATACACTTTTTGTTATATTCCATGGAATGATCTTAACATCCCGATATAAATGAATATCTGAAGTGCTTTGACAAAAAATCCATTGAAAAATGTCATCTGTGGAAGCCGTAGTTCTGTAAAAAGCACGACCAATCATCTGAGCCGGCCCGGCTAAAGTAACTGGATGGCCTACCTGCCTGTCAGCCTTCCATCTGGGCACACACTTACCTCGTGCCCTCATTGGTCATGTGCGCGTTCGTGTGTGTTGGAGGAGGGGCTCTGTAAGGAAGGGGCAGATTTTCTTCGGTTGTGTATTTTCAAATTCTAGCGCACTCGAGCTGGTTTCTCCAAAATTACCTACCCCACCTTTAAGTACATTTTTCTGGTATCAATACTTTACTCCACTACTTATTTTTCTGACGATTTTTTATTGCGTGCTTATTGATTTGAACACGATCCGTGGATCCATCATTTCCTGGTCTTCTCTAAAGAAGAGGGACCAATGGAAACGTTGTCATGTTGCCGTTGTTCAGCATGGAAACATTCATTAGCTAACAATGACATTATTGTTCTATTAATATAAAGGGAGGTCAGGTACTCTTTAAAGCAGCTGCTAGTTATGGGTACTTTTTACTGAAGTACATTTCAAAGCCTCTTTACTTTGACTTGAGTAAAGAAGTTTAGTCAGTACTTCTACTTTCACCAGAGTATTTTTAAACACGAGTATCTGTACTTCTACTTGAGGAAAGGATGTGTGTACTTTTGCCATCTCTGATGATTAGCAAAATCAAATGATCCTGTTGTAATTTAAGAGTGTTTTTAATCCCTGTTTTCTGTGTTTCTCAGGTGGGTGGACTCGCTGTGAAGAACCAGATCATCGGCCTGAGTCAGACTGAAGCTCCCTTCATGCAGTACATGCGCGCTGACGGTATCCTCGGCCTGGCGTACCCTCGTCTGGCTGCATCCGGCGCTACACCCGTCTTCGACAACATGATGAGTGAGAATCTGGTCAACCAGGACATGTTCTCCGTGTACCTGAGCTCGTAAGCACACAAAGTCTTAAAATCAAAGTCTTGTTTCCTCGTCTTGAAGTTTTTTTTAATGTTTTTTGTTTGGAAAGGATTTTCACCTTTCGTTCTACGACATAAAATACATCAGTAAATACCCCAGTGGTGGATTTAAAAATGGCGTTTGCTAACAAGTGTCTTAATAAGACGACTAAACTTCATCACACCCAACATTAGCCAACGTTAGCTTATTGATATAGCCTTACATTAGCTTTTGTCTTCATAAAGTGTTGTTAATATGTGGAGATTATCTATCAAAACAGATAGCACATGTCTAACCCTAACCCTAACCCTCACACACA
Source organism: Gymnodraco acuticeps (assembly GCF_902827175.1). NCBI lineage: Eukaryota > Metazoa > Chordata > Actinopteri > Perciformes > Bathydraconidae > Gymnodraco > Gymnodraco acuticeps. The sequence goes on from NW_022990451.1 coordinate 286,285, forward strand.
TGTTATCCTATTTTCTGCAATATTCCAAAATTCCCATTAGCTTTTTGTTGAGGGATGCTAACTTGTGATGCTAACTTCCAAGTCACAAAAAGACATCATCCCTGCACCGCTCTATACTGAGATAGCAACTGATTTCTAGACAATTTTTCATTTTTTGAATGAATTTTTTATCATTTATTCTACTATTTCAACAATTATACAGTTTATACATCCGAAAAACAAACAAAATGAGTAATACAGAGGTATTAAATACGCACACAGATAAACAAAGTTTTACCCATACATATGTACACATATACATACACATAGATCTGTAAAGTAACTAAAGGTATTAAATACATATAGTGGAGTGAAAGTACACAATTTACCTCTGAATTGTAGTGGAGTAGAAGTAGAAAGTAGCATTACATTGAAATACTCAAGTAAAGTAAAGTACCTCCAAGTTGTATTTAAGTACAGTACTTGAGTTAATGTACTTAGTTACTTCCGACCTCTGCATCTATGCAAGGTAATAAAAGGATCACAAAATATAAATAAAGTAAACAAAATAAAACAATGAATTAATGATGCTCTCTCCTGTCTTTGCAGTGACACTCAGCGAGGCAGTGTGGTGACCTTTGGTGGCATTGACCCCAACCATTATTCTGGTTCCATCTCCTGGATCCCCCTCTCCCGCGAGCTGTACTGGCAGATCACAGTGGACAGGTAAAGAAACAAAAACACAGCATTACAAATCCTCCAGAAATCTCTAAAAGTGTTCTGATGCATGCTGTTCTGTTTCTCTTTCAGTGTTACTGTCAATGGTGAGGTTGTGGCCTGTAATGGCGGCTGCCAGGCTATCGTTGACACCGGTACTTCTCTGATTGTCGGACCTCAGAGCAGCATCAGCAACATCAACAGCAAAGTGGGAGCTACCAACCACAACGGAGACGTAAGTGCCCAAATGTTAAAGGATATTCCCACAGCTTCTTGTTGTTGAAAGAACGGTACACAAAACGTAACTCTTTCCTCCATTTTTCTTTTGCTTCAGTACATGGTCAACTGCAACAGCATTGCCCAATTGCCTGATGTGATCTTCCACATCCACGGAGAGACCTTCACCATCCCAGGCTCTGCCTACGTCCGCCAGGTAAGATTTTCTGTTTGCCTGCCGGACACTTTATCTTAGTGATGCATGAATGAGTCGTATAACCCAGTAATGCTGACTCATTTCTGGATTTTAGGACTAATTTCTGCACCACTATCCTCCCTCGTCTCAAAGTAAATGGTGTTTTGAACGTGTTTATGGTTGTTAGCCTGAAATAAGAAGGTCTGTGGTTAACACAAGATGAAGAGATTTTTATTTTACGACATAAAATACGTCAGTAAATACCCCACTGGTGAATAAAAAAAATGGTGGATGCTAACAAGTGTCTAAATGAGACGACTAAACGTCATCACGTCCACCCGCCTTTAGCTTAGCGGTGGTGACGTGATGTCATGTGACCGTGCTGTAGTTCCTTTTATAGCCCAACATTAGCCTCCTTTAGCTTAGCGGTGGTGACGTGAAGTCATGTGACCGTGCTGTAGTTCCTTTATAGCCCAACATTAGCCGCCTTTAGCTTAGCGGTGGTGACGTGAAGTCATGTGACCGTGCTGTAGTTCCTTTATAGCCCAACATTAGCCACCTTTAGCTTAGCGGTGGTGACGTGAAGTCATGTGACCGTGCTGTAGTTCCTTTATAGCCCAACATTAGCCGCCCTTAGCTTAGCGGTGGTGACGTGAAGTCATGTGACCGTGCTGTAGTTCCTTTATAGCCCAACATTAGCCACCTTTAGCTTAGCGGTGGTGATGTGAAGTCATGTGACCGTGCAATAGTTCCTTTATAGCACAACATTAGCCACCTTTAGCTTGGCAGTGGTGACGTGAAGTCATGTGACCCTGCTGTAGTTCCTTTATAGCCCAACATTAGCCACCTTCAGCTTAGCGGTGGTGACGTGAAGTCATGTGACCGTGCTGTAGTTCCTTTATAGCCCAACATTAGCCACCTTCAGCTTAGCGGTGGTGACGTGATGTCATGTGACCGTGCTGTAGTTCCTTTATAGCCCAACATTAGCCACCTTTAGCTTAGCGGTGGTGATGTGAAGTCATGTGACCGTGCTATAGTTCCTTTATAGCCCAACATTAGCCACCTTTAGCTTAGTGGTGGTGGCGTGAAGTCATGTGACCGTGCTGTAGTTCCTTTATAGCCCAACATTAGCCCTCTTTAGCTTAGCGGTGGTGACGTGAAGTCATGTGACCGTGCTGTAGTTCCTTTATAGCCCAACGTTAGCCCTCTTTAGCTTAGCGGTGGTGACGTGAAGTCATGTGACCGTGATGTAGTTTATCTAATGGAAAGAAACCATTGGCTTTTTGTTGAGGGAGATGCTAGTTTCTAGGTTGGTGTACAGAAATACATCCTCCCTGCACTATTTTGTCCCCCTCCATCTGAAACTCTTCTCTTTCCACAGTCTCATTCCTATGGCTGCCGTACTGGCTTCGGTAACGGAGGAGACAACCTGTGGATCCTGGGAGACGTCTTCATCAGACAGTACTACGCCATCTTCAGCAGAGCCCAGAACATGGTGGGTCTGGCCACGGCTAGATGAGAAACCTGGAGTCACTCTTACCAACATCTTTAAATCAATCACATGTGTTGTATAGTAGGATTTAGAAAATGCCTGAGACGCAAATATTTTCCCTGTCCGAAATATGATTATATTTCCTCATATCCAATAAAGAGAGTTCAATCTAATTGACTGGTGTTTTTCTAAAATGTACAATAAATAAACATGACACACACTTTTAAGTGAAGATATAGACAAATGAATATTTGATGATATGGATTTGATTTTAAGATTATTTAAAGGTATGTTTGCCTTTATTTGACCCATGACAGGGTAAATGAGGGATGGAAAGAGGTATGACATGCAAATCATTTACTAAGCCTGGAATCAAACTTGGGACAAGAAGCTTAATGTTTGATTAAACAATCACCAATCAGTCACAAAGATTTAGGTTGACAGTAAAGTTTGAAGCTTACTGTAATAAAACCTGTATTTATTAAGAGACTACATCTTGGTTTTGGTCAATAACTTTGTCTGACCAGTGGCGAGCCGTGACTTTTATACCTGCGGCTGTCTTTTTGGTGTCCACTAAATAAAGGATTGCTATACTTTCAGACCCCTCGTCTCGCCTCCCAGCTTTTTGTTGCAGCCCAAGAGCCGGGTTGTAACATATGGGGCAGGGCCGGCCCTAGACTTTTAGGGGCCCTAAGCGAGCTTTGGATTGGGGGCCCCCCTCACTCTAGCGCGTTCTCACTACACACAACACGGAACCAACTTTTGTCATAAGATGTTAGCATAAGCACTTGGGGTGTTGAAAATAATCGTTTCTACGATGCATTGCGATGCGGACGTGGACGATTCGGTCTCGATGAAGTGACGGAAGATAATCGGTTATAGCGTAGTAACGTTGCTTCCTGATTTTCCGGCCGTGGCTTTACTATAACGTTTTTTTTTCTGTCACTTTAATATCAAATCGGTCAGTGACGCAGAGATCAGGGAACAGACGTGACAGCGGTACAGTAACACCAAACACGGAGCAGTCTGCTTTATCCACCAACACATGAACACCAGTCCAGAACCAACAGCAGAAGGACCCGCTCTGAATCACTCCGTGTCGCTGCGGCACAGGGATTTATGTTTTTCAAAAATAATCGCTTTACAATCATGTCAGGTTTTTGGTGCATTTAATTAAGTCTTGGATTGCAAAGTATGGATGTCCTCTAGCAATTTTCAGACGATATATACGTGTGTAAAGTTTGTGAAGGCAGGAGGAAAAAAGCTTCCGCGATCACCGTCTCCTCTCCGTTCCTCCAAACCCCGCCCCCTCCCTGAAAATAATGAGTGACAGGCTGATAGTGACCCGATAGAAACTTTATTATTCACTTAATCACTGAGATATAATGAAGCTAACTTAATCTCATACATTCATGGGATTTACGTAACAGTAAGACAGAGAATGTAAGTGTGCACCCACATGCAGTATTTTAGTTGTTATATGCTGTTGTAAATACTCCTGTTGTCTGCTGTGTTCAGACTCAAGTCCTGTGTGTGATGCCACATTCAGGACATTCAGTGTCCTTTCTTTAACAGAAGACCGTTGCTAGAAGCTGCAGCTAGACTGCAGAAGCATTATTTTTTTGTTTTTGAGGATGGAACAACTTCACTCACAGATATAGGGAGGCTAGACCTATACAATTCATTTATTTTGGTTTATAAATGAATGTCAAGACATTTATGTTATTGATTTCTGAAGCACTTTCTAAATAATAAAAAGAGAGTTCATATGTATTTACTGCATGTATGCATTGATGAAAAATAAGCCATGTGCAGTAATATAGAAAATTGAGGATGCAACGCATTGGTATGAATCGTGATGCATCGGGATATCGAATTGAATCGAATCGTTCACAGGATAATCGTAATCAAATCGAATCGTGAGACCAGTGAAGATGCACAGCCCTAATAAGCACACATATTGTATAAATAAGCATGTAAATATCGTGGACCTAACCTCCTCTAGGGGGGTCCGGGGGCATGCTCCCCCGGGAAGATTGTTTTTTAAATATTGAAGTTAAAAGTATCAATCTGGTGCATTAAAAGATCTATGGATACATCTCTCAACACCCATATGAAACAGAACTGTAAACAGATTTTTCTTTATGGATATTTTACAAATCCCTCCCCTTTTAAACTGTATTCTTGTTTTACTGTCATATAGTATTTCATAACTGTTATTCATTTATTCTCTCTGGCTGTCCATCTCATAATGTTCACATAGAAACTAGCTGCCAATAGGAATATCATTCAGAAGAATTATAATTTCATGCAAAAAGAGGTTGCACATTTAAATTCAGGTGTTGTTATGGCAACGTCATTGGCCAAACAGCCACATTTACTGCTGCAAATACATGCTGTCCACACGTAAAGCAGTGGCATGCCACCATTTCAGCTGACTTTTTCTCAGAAATACTGTCACATAACATCCATATCTTCGTTGATGCTTAGCTAAACTAACTATGAAATACTTTAACTGGACAGGACTCCGGATCAACTGTGTACTGTAAGGTAGCTTCTAGCTTCATGTCGAACAGTAAGTCAACATTTCCCAGAGAGCTTTCTTTGAAATCACCAGGTAACGCTAAAAAACATTACATTTAGATTGTATGACAAAGTGTTTATTTGATATATCTGGCTAGCTATAGCTACTTGCTAACGGTTTAGCTTACCCCCGCGATTCAAAGTAACGTCAACCTAGCTGTAATTTATGCGTTGCTTACATGTTCGCATGACTTGGAAGTTTACTGACATTTACATGCCTTGTTTATCTGGCTCAAGTGGTGGCTCTGGGGTTGTTGTGTGAGAAAAAAATGTCTTATGTCCATCTTCAAAAACTCTGAGTCCGACTGACAGTTTATTTGAAACATTGTCACAGCTCACAGGATAGGTACATGTCAGTCAATAAGACAGATGTTTATTTCCATTCAACTCTCTAGTTGGTCTGGTATCTTGCCTCTGTTGCATTCACTGAATACGGGAAATTACTATTTTCACACCAAGTACTTTGCCGTACTTAGTTCCCAGCACTTAGTACCAGTGGTGTAGTGGGGATTTTTTTACTGGGGGGACGCTATTTTAATTAGGTCATCCCAAACAATGCCACACAAGTGCGCACGCGCGCATTGCACTCACGAAACGGGCAGACAGGTCCACAGAAACTACCGGTATGCTTAGTCCTACTTTAGTTACTGTACTTCAAAAAGCAGACGGCGCTGCGCTCAACACACACATAGACTCAAAACCATGGACACACTGGCACATAAGTTACAACAATTTATAGGCCTAAATTGCATAAGCTACAACTAAGCAGACAGCGCTGCTTCTCTCTATCTCCACTTTCAAAATCTATTTAAAACTCATAACAAACAAACAAAATTCCCAAAGTTGTCCTGAAATTAACTTATTAAATAAACGAAACGAAAAATATAGCCTACTAATGCAAACATTGAATCTGGACTTGAAATTATTCTGATTAGGCCTAGCCTACATTGCAAATAAGCAGACAGCGCTGCTACACACACACACACACACACACACACACACACACACACACACACACACACACACACACACACACACACACACACACACACACACACACACACACACACACACACACACACACACACACACACACACACACACACACACACACACACACACACACACACACACACACACACCTTGCGTTTTGAAGACTGATAAATCCTAAATGGATAAACAGCAGCCCAGTTTCCCAGCTTTGCAGTCCACGGGTAGCCTCTTGTTTCCTCTGCCACATGTCCTCCGTCCATACCTCGGGGAAAGGTGAACTTGAGATAGCCAGGGGAACGTTGCTAGCGCAGCTAACGTGCACGTTAGCTTGCATTATTCACGTCTTTAGGCGGCTCTTCTGATGATGTAGTACTTGTAGCTTCGGTGCTGCTAGCCTCTTTCTTCTTGTGAATTATATTCTTTTTAGAAAAGAAGTCAAGTAAAAAACGTTTTCCTTCCATTATAGAGCTTTTTCGTTAGTGTTCTTGAGGGAAAGAGCTGCCGCAAAATCGGCGGGTGGTGAGCTGGCCGTGGGTGTGTCAGTGACACACCCACGGCCAGCTCACCGCGGGGTCACGAGCGTGATGACGAATCATAATTTTTGAAGGAAATCGTTTTTATTTTTTATTATAGGCCATTACTGTGAAATGTATTATGTTTTTGTCATTATTACAACACATACACACGATAAGACTGGCAATGATTTTATATTTATTAGACTATTAAAAAAAAGATCATGCTCCAAATAAGTGGGGGTACGGCGTACCCCCGCGTCCAACGCCCACTACACCACTGCTTAGTACCCCCATGGAACTAAGTACAGATCGCGTTCATACCGGAATAAGTTCCCTGAGGGAAGATTAGGCAAATGAAGCCGCTGACGTCACTTTTTCTTCTTCTGCTTTGAGTTTACTGGCAGGCCGCAAACAACTTCACGGCGTATACTGCCACCGGAAGTCCCCGGAGTTGGGGAATGGCTTCAGTAGAAGCTGCTGAGTAAATCGCCAGAACGCCGACACCTCCTCATCTCCACCGCTCCCATGTTTTATTTTGTGTTGCCAAAAGTTATTCTCTCTCCGTTGGTGCGTGGGGCTAATGATAATAATGCCAGCAAATACAAAAGCGGCTTCACAAAACTTTTCAGAATTTTACGGGGCGTGGTTTGCAATTCGCCCAGCCAATCGAAATTGGTACTTTTTTCTCCCCAGGATATTACCACCTCTCTAACAGGCACTAAACGTGGGGGTAAAAGTTCTCGGAACTAAGTACTCTTTTTGGTGTGAACTCAAAATTCCAGGCACTAACGGAACTAAACGGGAAAAGTACCGGGAAAAGTACTCCGGTGTGAACGCGTCTAACCCTGCCGTCCTCTCTAGTGTCAGGATGAGGTTCAGGTAAAGCACGGTTAATGTATTATATAATTGTCTCAATAATATATTACATGACTTTGAGAGTAGGCAATCTAGGCATATTAACAAAATGAATTAAACATATTTATATTTATCACGACGGTGTACACGACGGTGTACTGAAATAATTATTTTCTTTTCATTTTTTTTTCTGAAAATAATAACAAATGGGGTATAAATATGTATATATTTTATAAAAACAAAGTGTGAAACAGTTGAATATGTAGTAAAACTGCATCTTAGTTTTATTTGCATCACCTTTTGACATTGCGAGAGGAAAAAGTCGTGCAAGCTTTAATCAAAAGTTTGTTTTCCTAACTTTACTTTTCTTGAGGTCAATGATTACCTGTTCCATTTCTTATCTTCACTTATGTGTGTGCTCTGCTGCCTTATCAAAGTGTAATGCTAAAATGTTAGTGCATTTGTATAAAAGAGGATGTGAAGCTGTGTGTAGGCACTCAAGTCTTTGGAGTCATAAGGTGAGTTTACTGCGCTTTATGGCTGCTGCAGTATTTCAGTTTCAGTGTTTCTGTGAAGAGATTTTTTGGTGAAATAACCTCCTTTTCTTGCAGTTGATAACCAAGCCGTGAAAATGCAGCGTGCCTTTGTTCTGTGTGCCGTGGTGGCCCTGTCCGAGTGCCTCTTCCAGTAAGTCCTTCCTTTCAGCTCGGTCCATGTTATTTTGTAAAATACTGACATGGGTAGTGTCCAGAGGTGGGAACTAACTAAGTACATTTACTCAAGTACTGCACTTAAGTACAATTTGTATGCTACTTGTACTTCTACTCCACTACAGTTCAGGGGTAAATGGTGTACTTTTCCTCCACTACATGTATTTAATACCTTTAGTTACTTCACAGATGTGGATGAATGATGTGAAATATAATCAAGTGTTAAATCAGACTTTAGTTCCACCTGGAGTAAATCCACCAGCTACCCTGCAGTATACAAAGTACTTCAAACTAGCTGCACCTTTACCAGCTTTGAGAACACTTTCATGATCAATCATTATAAAACATATCATATATATTATTCTGAAATGGACCAATCTGCACAATCACTACTTTTACTGTCGCTACTTTCACTATATTTTGATGAGAATACTTTTCTACTTTTACTTGAGGAACATTTTGAATGCAGGACTTTTACTTTAACAGAATATTCCTACACTCTGGTACTTCTACTTTTACTAAGTACAAGATCTGAGTACTTCTACTTTTACTCAAGTACAAGTTCTGAGTACTTCTACTATTACTAAGTACAAGATCTGAGTACTTCTACTTTTACTCAAGTACAAGATCTGAGTACTTCTACTATTACTCAAGTACAATATCTGAGTACTTCTACTATTACTCAAGTACACGATCTGAGTACTTCTACTTTTACTCAAGTACAACATCTGAGTACTTCTCCCACCTCTGGTAGTGGCGTAGGTTGGACCCAAACGCAGGACAAAGGAACGTATAACAGAAAATACTTTTATTTGTTTCTTGGTCTAGACAAGGCAAAGCAAACCAGAACATAACTTCCTGAAAACAACAAACAACAATAAGAACAACATTAAACAGAGAAGCAGGACTTAAAGGTCCCATGTCATGCTTTTCTGGTTATTACCCATCCCCTTGTGTTATGAAGGTTTTTATGCATGGAACGGTCTGCAGAGTCAAAAACCCTCAAAGTACACCCTGTAGCGAGTACAACTCTAACACAGAAAATACCTGTCTATGCTGCCCCAGAACGCCTCGTTGGACATTTCTCATTCTCCATTTTGTGCTTCGTGGGTTCTGTGACGTGTGAACACCCAAATCAACAACAAATGACCGGATTGGCCCAAATTGACCAATCCGCGGTGCACCTCACACACCAGGATCCCTTGGTTAACTAACAGGGAGTCCCTGAACGCTGGTAATAGACGAGTTGGGATGGCGGAGAAATGCTCTCCGCAGACCCATTGACTCACAGCGTTATAAACCTTTTTCTTACTCAATATCAAGCCACACTTATTGTTTTTACTTCGGCTGTGAGTGTTTGTGTGTGCTTAGGATGAGTTTAGCTTGTTCTCGCTGTATCGCTGACCCGGAAATCTGTCCGCTCCTCGCAGCAACGAGCCTGGCAACGTCCCGACAAATCAGAGCACACTGGGCTCACAGGGAGGGGGGGGGGGCAGGAGCTCCAACAAGCCGTTTAGGACAGAGAGTGAATACACATACTATACAGAGATGCTGGATGAGAAACCAATGTGATTTTGGAAAATTGCACAATTTAAATCTATTCTAGTAGACCTCAACTATGGAATTATGATCAGTAGAAATGGCCATGACATGGGACCTTTAATACAAGCAAAACTAAAGGTGCCAGTGTTTGCAGAGCTAATAGAGACGAAGTCCCATCTATCTACTTCCGCCCCATGGGACTTTATTTCGGAACAATTATGTATTGAAGTCAATGGGGAGAGAAAGATTATCTTTCGATCCCGTTTGAATTGTGCCATAAATTACATATATGATGTTTGTCAATCTTAAAAAATAATTTCCGTGTCAAAAAAGTCAAAGTTTGTCGTAAAACTGTTGAAATATTAGACTATGATTAATACGCAACTAGAAAGACTACAAATCCCAGAGTCGCGTAAGTGATGTCATAATTGTTTTCCTCCACTAAATATAAGAGATAGCTAAGATAACTTTAACAAGATGCCTGTGTGCTTAGTACCAGGCTGTAATCATACCAGCAATGGGTCTTACTTGTTCTTTCGCTTCCTGTCTGATGAAAGGACCAGGAGTGGCTGGATCAAGTTAGCTACCTAGCTAGTAGCAAGCACGTTAGTCAGCATTACAGCCGGCTTAGCCTTGTCATTTTAATTAGCCTTAACATGAAGTTACATTAAGTTAACCAAAGTGTTAAACAGTAGAGTCGTAGTCATATTTCGTGAACCCTTTGAAGACTACTGTCACACCGGTGTGATCATTCTATAATACACCTTTAAGCCCAGATGCCCCCGAGGGAGACATGCTAATGCTACATTAGCATCGGCAATCTTTTATTACTTCATGCTATCTGCACAAATGGTTAACATTGAACATTAAAAAGATCAGGCAGTTCAGGGAGAATCGAAGGAAGGCAGGTAGGCAGGCAGCTTTGCATTAGAGATGTCCCGATCTGATCACGTGATCGGGGATCGGAGCAGATCACGTGATTTTCAAAAGATCGGAATCGGGAGAAAAAAATCGGGGATCGGGAATTTTTTTTTTTTTATAAAATATTTGTATTATTTTATTTAATGTTACAAAATAAAAATGACCATGTTCACGTCTTAAAGTCATCCTGTGGCCTTAGCTTTGGTTTAAAATGACACAACATCATGTATGTGTTGCTTCTTTTGGGCTTGTTTTCAGACCTAGTTGCTTATTCCTCTCAAAGCTGGGAACAGAGTGGGCGCAGTGTCTAATAGTAGCAGCTAACAAGAGGCTACGTTCAGCTGGTGACTCGGGAGTCGAGACAGAGAAAATGTCAGGAGTTTGGAAGTATTATGAAATTGAAAGCGAAGGCAGTGTAACAGCCAGATGCAATGTTTGCAAGGCGGAGGTTCCGCGTGGTGGAAAGAACAGAGCTACGTTCAACACGACCAATCTAATACGCCACCTGATAAACAAACACCAACAACACGGCGAGTACACAGCGGCCACTCAGGTAACGGCACTGAAACAACCGACACTTTCAGAGACTTTTAAAAGGAAAGAGAAACTGCCCCAGAACAGTGAAAAGGCCAAACAAATAACAGCCAAGATCGCTGAATTCATCGCGTTGGATGACCAGCCGTTATCTGTTACCTTTTCTTTCTCTTAATGCATTGCATAAAGATCGGATCGGGAAAAATCGGTATCGGCAGATTGTCAAAATCAAATGATCGGAATCGGATCGGGAGCAAAAAAAGGTGATCGGGACATCCCTACTTTGCATGACATTCTTCTGGACGTGTTTCATTGTGGTGATAGTGAGGGTAGTCAATCCCTTGTTTGGCAAGACAGTAGTGACGGCCATCTTGGTGACGTGTGTTGTTGTGCGAGACCAGAGATGTAGTTCATTGAGCGGTTTCACACAAAAAAAAAGTCTTACTTCTGTTGAGATCTCCATATCAGGTTGAATAATTAAAACGAAAGTTAGTTATAATCAATTATATTCTTGAATAACCTACAATGAAAATGTTTCATATGTTATGATTTTCTATATTTACAGTATAGGTGACACCCATGGACCATTGCAGGCCTTACACTCGACTTAACAAACCACTTTGTTGGGTCGAGTGTGGGGCCTGTAGTGGTTTATGGGTGTCACTGATAAGGGAGAGACAGTTTCTTCCCTCTCCTCTCACAGCAGTACACAGGGAGGGGGGCTCCTGACTTAAGGAGATATACATTGAGGCCTCAAAAAGTTGGTGATGTCATAGCCGAGAATAATATTTTGCAAGTCCTGCAGGGGTCATGTCCTTTTTACACAAACATGGGAAGGTGTGTCTTATGCCATAGCCAATAGAATATGTCTGGTCATGTCCAGTCCTGTACATCAGAGGCCATGCCCAGTTTCCACAAATATGGGTATGGAGGAGGTGTCTTAGGTTTTTCTATCCTGTTTTCGAGCATAAAGACACTGGCGGATGGAGAGGAGCTTTCTTTTTGGAGAGAGCGAGAGAGGGGGGGGGGGGGGGGGGTTCCCCTGGTATACTCTCTCCCGGTAAAAGCTCTGTCCCTCAGAGCTGGGTTAATAGCTCTCGGTAAGGTTCTCTCAAACTTGGTAAATATCTCTCGATTTTCTTTGTTGAAAGCTGAGTGAATTTTCTTTGTGAAATGAGTGGAATGAATTGATGTTTGTTGAATGTTAGTACCCTGCGACCTGTGAGGAAAGGCCCTCCGAATTCATGCGGGACTAGTTGAAGTATACGAATGTGAATTGTGGAATGAATTGATGTTTGTTGAATGTTAGTACCCTGCGACCTATGAGGAAAGTCCCTCCGAATTCATGCTGGACTAGTTGAAATATACGAATGTGAATTGTGGAATGAATTGAATTGTGGAATGAATTGATGTTTGTTGAATGTTAGTACCCTGCGACCTGTGAGGAAAGGCCCTCCGAATTCATGCGGGACTAGTTGAAGTATAGGAATGTCGAAATGAGAAAATGAACAGTTTTGGTGAATGAAAGTTTGAATGTGCTTTTTATTATCACCGATCTTTTATGAGGAAATGCCTCTAAATTCTATCGGGAGATTTTAAATGTCACAACTGAATGGGGCAGTTGAAGTTACAAATGATGGTAATAAATGTAAAACTGTGAATTAAAGTTTCATATTAGAACATGATCACAGCATGATAGGTTTAGTATGATTATAATGTTGTAAAGAGAGAAGGTAAAAACCCTGTATTAGTTTGGACCTATTTTTCTTCAAATAAACTGATCCCACCTTTTGGATTGGGATAACTTAAAAGACATCTGTGCTCTCCTCTCCTGCTTCAAAGGTAAGATTGCACCCTGCCACACTCACACTTAGGTAGGGCCACACCTCATTTACTGATATCAAAATCCTTCGGGATCGCTTAAACAGATTTAAGAGAGTTTTCTGAATTGAGACAGCAGTTAATTGAACCTGGTTCTTCGGGGAGTTAATAGAGGTGAGATCTTGCTGATGTTGGTGGATCTGAGCCAAGCAGTAAACTTACATAGACCCAATAACTTCGGTTAGGTCAATTAGTAGGTCTGAGTAATTTCCCGGAATAAATTATCAGCCCTCACCGACTCTTACACTTCACAGTTCTACGGCAAAACATTTTTTTTTTTACTTGCAAAATTATCTTTTAAATTGACAAACATCATATGTGTAATTTGTGGCACAATTCAAACGGGATCGAAAGATAACGTTTCTCTCGCCATTGACTTCAATACATAATTTTTCCGAAATAAGGTCCCATGGAGGTCCACCGGAAAGGGAGGGACTTTGCCTCTCTATGGGGAACAAGTTGAACTAATAACAGCGGGAGAGTCTAACAAAACAGGCGGGAAAACCCACAAAGACAGGAAGTAAAAACAGACTACGGGAAGAAAGCTTCAAAATAAAACGGTAAACACGAAAACCAACGTAATCTCATCAATGGCAGTCTCCGTTTAGTTTTTCCAATATCTAGATTACAAGATTAATATTGGCAGTTCATTAAATTAAATTGAAAACAAGAAGTGAAGATTGTTAACGTTGTAGTGCCGAGAGAAGAGAGTCGGAGGCGGTGCAATGAAGGTACAAAGCTAGCTTTATTGAGCAGCAGAAATGCACATGTTGTTGGGTCGGAGCCCGGGAAGAGAAGAGAAAGAAGAAAGGAGGGCACACAGTAAGTACACAGGAGGTACAGTCAACAAATGTGTCCGTGCGGAACAATACTCCCAACCTGTAGTTCCATGAGTGAATTATGTGTCAATCAGTGATCACTACACAAGCCCCCCCAGAATTCAACCATGGACACAATCCACGTGTCCGGGAGGAAGCACCACAGGGGCCGAGGAGGGTGGGGCCGCAAGCGAGGGCCGGAGCATGGAACGTGCCGTCGGAAGGGGGACGCAGGAGAGGGTAGGAGCCCCTACAAGGACGAGGGCCTCCCCACCGTTGTGTGGGGGCCGGGCCATGGTACGGGCCATCGTAAGGGGGCCGCAGGGGGCCGTGGTAGGCATCGTGGCGAATGAAGACAACATCCGCCAGCCGTAGAAAGCTGGGTTGCTGTGCTGCAACGTGGGGAGGGAGGAGCGCTGCCCGGCCGCAGGTGAAGGCACAGCGGCGGCGGGCATGAAGTCCCCGGAAGGATGGAGCGGTATCCCTGGGGGCAGGAGCAGTATCCCCGGGAGGAAGGAGCCGTGGACAGGGGAGAGGCCAGACGGGGTCCAGAAGTGCGCCACCCAGGTGCTGTCGAAAGCGTGGGCGACGTCCGAAGCCGCTGCCAAGGCGAGGGGAGACGGGGTCCAGAAGTGCGCCATCCAGGCGCTGTCAAAAGCGTGGGCGACGTCCGAAGCCGCTGCCAAGAAGAGGGGAGACGGGGTCCAGAAGTGCGCCACCCAGGCGCTGTCAAAAGTGTGGGCGACGTCCGAAGCCGCTGCCAAGTCGAGGGGAGACGGGGTCCAGAAGTGCGCCACCCAGGTGCTGTCGAAAGCGTGGGCGACGTCTGAAACCGCCGTCGAGGTGGTGAAACAGTGAGAGGGTCCACACGAGGTCGACCAGACTTGGTCGAACCTCCGCTCAGGCACCAGAAAAAAAGGGTTAACAGTTGGATGTTGACAGATGGATGAAGTCAGTCGTTAGCTGCTAGCAGTTAGCTGTCAGTCGGCGTTAGCTGCTAGCCGTTAGCTGTCGTCGTTAGCCTTTAGCCGTTAGCTGTTAGCCGTTGTTGACGGCCGTTAGCTGTAAGCCACTAGCCGTTAGACGATGTCGTCGGCCCCGGAGCCTCTGCCAGGGAACATGTTGTTGGGTCGGAGCCCGGGAAGAGAAGAGAAAGAAGAAAGAAGGGCACACAGTAAGTACACAGGAGGTACAGTCAACAAATGTGTCCGTGCGGAGCAATACCCCCGACCTGTAGTTCCATGAGTGAATTATGTTTCAATCAGTGATCACTACAACGTTGACGATGAAGGAAACATGCAAAAACCTCGTAGAAAACAAAATGAAAGTGTCTCCAGTTGGTGCATTGCAGGGTTCATGTATATCGACATCTTGCACAATTTGTATTTTTGTATTTTATCATATATGTTGCATGCATGGTAGGAGGAGCTCAGGTCAGAAGAATTGCATTGCCATTTCTACACTGTAGCTTTGTGCATATGATAATAAAACCTGTGAAACCAAATGAAAGTGTCTCCCGTTGGTTTTTCACAGCCTTTCTCTGGAGAAGGGTATGACAGCGAGGGAGATCCTGGAAGAGCAAGGTCTTTGGGAGGAATACCGTCCCAAATACCCGTACAACCCCATGGCCAAGTTTGACGATAAATTAGCTGTCGGCATCGAGTCCATGACCAACGACGCTGATGTGAGTAACAGCTGCTGAAGATTTAAAGGTCACCTATTATGTAGACAAAATCCACTTCTTCATGTCTCTTCTACATCAACATGTGTCCCCTCTTCTTCATGTCTCTTCTACATCAACATGTGTCCCCTCTTCTTCATGTATCTTCTACATCAACATGTGTCCCCTCTTCTTCATGTCTCTTCTACATCAACATGTGTCCCCTCTTCTTCATGTCTCTTCAACATCAACATGTGTCCCCTCTTCTTCATGTCTCTTCTACATCAACATGTGTCCCCTCTTCTTCATGTCTCTTCTACATCAACATGTGTCCCCTCTTCTTCATGTCTCTTCTTCATCAACATGTGTCCCCTCTTCTTCATCTCTCCTCTACATCAACATGTGTCCCCTCTTCTTCATGTCTCTTCCACATCAACATGTGTCCCCTCTTCTCCATGTCTCTTCTACATCAACATGTGTCCCCTCTTCTTCATGTCTCTTCTACATCAACATGTGTCCCCTCTTCTTCATGTCTCTTCCACATCAACATGTGTCCCCTCTTCTCCATGTCTCTTCTACATCAACATGTGTCCCCTCTTCTTCATGTCTCTTCTACATCAACATGTGTCCCCCTCTTCTTCATGTCTCTTCCACATCAACATGTGTCCCCTCTTCTCCATGTCTCTTCTACATCAACATGTGTCCCCTCTTCTCCATGTCTCTTCTACATCAACATGTGTCCCCTCTTCTTCATGTCTCTTCTACATCAACATGTGTCCCCTCTTCTTCATGTCTCTTCTTCATCAACGTGTGTCCCCTCTTCTTCATGTCTCTTCCACATCAACATGTGTCCCCTCTTCTCCATGTCTCTTCTACATCAACATGTGTCCCCTCTTCTTCATGTCTCTTCTACATCAACATGTGTCCCCTCTTCTTCATGTCTCTTCTACATCAACATGTGTCCCCTCTTCTTCATGTCTCTTCTACATCAACATGTGTCCCCTCTTCTTCATGTGTCTTCTACATCAACATGTGTCCACTCTTCTTCATGTCTCTTCTACATCAACATGTGTCCCCTCTTCTTCATGTCTCTTCTACATCAACATGTGTCCCCTCTTCTTCATGTCTCTTCTACATCAACATGTGTCCCCTCTTCTTCATGTCTCTTCTACATCAACATGTGTCCCCTCTGTGGAAAGAGACTCTGAAAGTTTCAGGAACAAAGATTCTCTCTCTTTTTGATCCATTTCTATAAAAACCTGTCTGAAAATGAGCTGATCAGATTTTGGCCACTTTATGATGTCATAACGATGTTTTGTCTTGTGTAACCATTAGCCAATCACCAAGCAAGGTAACCCCCCCCCCCCTTATCACCTGAATCTCCTCCTAGAGCACCATTGAGTTCTTTGTAACCAAATGTCTCTCAGAGGGGCGTGGGGAGGGGCTCCTTATTTTCATCTGAAGTAACAGACAGAGAATCAGCACTTTGGAAACAGGGCTGAGACAGAGGGGATTATGGGTAATGCTGCAATGATCTGTTTGGTGTTCCAGCCAATCAGAGACAGGTTCTGTATATATCTGAGACCTGTGATATATTGATGATAAACAGTATAGGGGACCTTTAACAGATTAACTTTGATAAAGAAAGCTAAGGTTCCCATTGTGTCCTCTTCCTCTCCAGCTGGCTTACTCTGGCATCATCTCCATCGGGAATCCTCCTCAAACCTTCAGGGTCATCTTCGACACCGGATCCTCCAACCTGTGGATTCCCTCCATTTACTGCAACAGCATCGCCTGCAGTACGTAGAACTCTTCATGCATTTATTAGCGTCTATGAAAGCAAAGGTAATCTCAGATGAGCAACACGGTCCCTGAGGAAACAAGGGGTTGATGACATGATAAATATTGAAATGAGGAAGGACCAGATCACACCTAAATCCAATAAGTAAGGAAGGATGGATCTGATAGTCTTTAAAGATGTGGTAGTAGAGATCCAGAGCGAGTTGTTAGGGTTAGGGTTTAGTCCTAGAGGCCGTAATTGTACAACTTTAATGTCAGAGAAAATCCACATTTTTTCTTGTTGTTATACAGCCCTTATCTCTGATGTTCTGAGAAAGTTTTTGTTAGGTGGGTTAAAAGTTTAGATTGCAGATCATAGGTTAATATTGGCAGTCCATTAAACTAGATTGAAAACAAGAGGTCAATGCCATTTGCTTTACTTTTTTTTATTTATAAATATACACTTTATCAGACAAGCATTGTAACATTTGTGTCCAACATCTGTTCTTTATAGACAACCACAACAAGTTTAACCCTGGCAACAGCAGCACTTTCAGAAACAACGGCCATGCTCTCAACATCCAGTACGGCACCGGCAGCATGACCGGATTCCTGGGATACGACACTGTGACCGTAAGAAATTTAAAGAAATCACTCACACTACGTATTTGAAAATGTAAAATTAGTTTACAGTTCACATGTTTAACAATGAAGGTAAACTGAATTTCTGTTGGGCTGAAGTGTCCTATTTATGTGTTGCACAACCTTTTTTACTTGATTAGCAGAGGTGGGAAGTAGTGGAGTACAAATACTTACTGTACTTAAGTACATATTTCTGGTATCAGTACTTTACTCCACTACTTATTTTTCTGACGACTTTTTACTTTGACTTCTTACATGTTGAACACAAATACCTGTACTTTCTACTTCTTACATGTTGAACACAAATACCTGTACTTTCTACTTCTTACATGTTGAACACAAATACCTGTACTTTCTACTTCTTACATGTTGAACTCAAATACCTGCACTTTCTACTTCTTACATGTTGAACTCAAACACCTGTACTTTCTACTTCTTACATGTTGAACCCAAATACCTGTACTTTCTACTTCTTACATGTTGAACTCAAATACCTGTACTTTCTACTTCTTACATGTTGAACTCAAATACCTGTACTTTCTACTTCTTACATGTTGAACTCAAATACCTGTACTTTCTACTTCTTACATGTTGAACCCAAATACCTGTACTTTCTACTTCTTACATGTTGAACTCAAATACCTGTACTTTCTACTTCTTACATGTTGAACTCAAATACCTGTACTTTCTACTTCTTACATGTTGAACACAAATACCTGTACCTTCTACTTCTTACATGTTGAACCCAAATACCTGTACTTTCTACTTCTTACATGTTGAACTCAAATACCTGTACTTTCTACTTCTTACATGTTGAACTCAAATACCTGTACTTTCTACTTCTTACATGTTGAACCCAAATACCTGTACTTTCTACTTCTTACATGTTGAACTCAAATACCTGTACTTTCTACTTCTTACATGTTGAACCCAAATACCTGTACTTTCTACTTCTTACATGTTGAACTCAAATACTTGTACTTTCTACTTCTTACATGTTGAACACAAATACCTGTACTTTCTACTTCTCTCATTTCCCAAACAGCTGGTTCCTTTAGTCTGAATGTGTGTTTGATGCGTGATCATTATTCTTTAGAGTCATTGCGTGCCTATTGATTTGAACACGATCCGTGTATCCATCATTTCCTGGTCTTCTCTAAAGAAGAGGGACCAATGGAAACGTTGTCATGTTGCCGTTGTTCAGCATGGAAACATTCATTAGCTAACAATGACATTATTGTTCTATTAATATAAAGGGAGGTCAGGTACTCTTTAAAACAGCTGCTAGCTATGGGTACTTTCTACTGAAGTACATTTCAAAGCCTCTTTACTTTCACTTGAGTAAAGAAGTTTAGTCAGTACTTCTACTTTCACCAGAGTATTTTGAAACACGAGTATCTCTACTTCTACTTGAGGAAAGGATGTCTGTACTTTTACCATCTCTGTTGATTAGCAAAATCAAATGATCCTGTTGTAATTTGAGAGTGTTTTTAATCCCTGTGTTCTGTGTTTCTCAGGTGGGTGGTCTCGCTGTGAATAACCAGATCATCGGCCTGAGTCAGTCTGAAGCTGACTTCTTGCAGTACATGCACGCTGACGGAATCCTCGGCCTGGCGTACCCTCGCCTGGCTGAATCGAACGCTACACCCATCTTCGACAACATGATGATGGAGAATCTGGTCAACCAGGACGTTTTCTCCTTCTATCTGAGCTCGTAAGCACAGAAATAACTTTGCAGTATTCAAATCAAGAGGACTAATGCAGGAATGAATCCTAATACCATTGAATAAGTCAGCTTTTTACCTCTTCTTGTAGTCTTGAAGTAAATCGTTTTTTTAAGGTTTTTTGGTGGTTGGCTTGGTTGAAATAAGGTCGATTTGTTGCACAACATAAAATACATCATTTAATACCCCACTGGTGGATTTAAAAATGGCATTTGCTAACAAGTGTCTAAATGAGACGACTAAACGTTATCACGCCCAACATTAGCCAACGTTAGCTTATCGATATAGCCTTACATTAGCTTTTGTCTTCATAAAGTGTTGGAAGTAAATGTTTTTTTAATTTGTTTTGGTTGTTTGCTTGAACATAAGGTCTGCACAAGCTGAAGAGATTTTCACGATTCGTTCTACGACATAAAATATAACCCACTGGTGGATTTAAAAATGGCGTTTGCTAACAAGTGTCTAAACAAGACGACTAAACTTCATCACACCCAACATTAGCCAACGTTAGCTTATCGATATGGCCTTACATTAGCTGTTGTCTTCATACAGTGTTGTATGTTGTAATTAATATGTGGAGATTATCTATCAAAATAAGTCATCATCATGAACATCTATTTGTCTCAGATCCTATTTTCTGCAATATTCCAAAATCCCATTAGCTTTTTATTGCTAACTTGCGATGCTAACTTCCAAGTCGGCTTACAAAAAGACTGAAACTGCAGGTGATTTATAGACAGTTTTTCAGTAAGTCCTCCCTTGTCTTTGCAGTGACTCTCAGAAAGGCAGTGTGTTGACATTTGGTGGCGTCGACCCTAACCATTATTCTGGTCCCATCTCCTGGATCCCCCTCTCCCACGAGCTGTACTGGCAGATCACAGTGGACAGGTGAAGAACCACAAACGCAGCATCACAAATCCTCCAGAAATCTCAAAAAACCAAAGTAATGCTGTAAGGATAAGTGTTCTGATGCATGCTGTTCTGTTTCTCTTTCAGTGTTACTGTCAATGGTGAGGTTGTGGCCTGTAATGGCGGCTGCCAGGCTATCATTGACACCGGTACTTCTCTGATTATTGGACCTCAGTGCAACAACATCAACAACAAAGTGGGAGCTACCAACAACAACGGAGACGTAAGTGCCCAAATGTTAAAGGATATTCCCGCAGCTTCTTGTTGTTGAAAGAACGGTACACAAAATGTAACTCTTTCCTCCATTTTTCTTTTGCTTCAGTACATGGTCAACTGCAACAGCATTGCCCAATTGCCTGATGTGACCTTCCACATCAACGGAGAGACCTTCACCATCCCAGGCTCTGGCTACGTCCGCGGGGTAAGATTTTCTGCTTGCCTGCCAGACACTTTACCTTAGTGATGCATGAATGAGTCGTATAACCCAGTAATGCTGACTCATTTCTGGATTTTAGGACTAATTTCTGCACCACTATCCTCCCTCGTCTCAAAGTAACTGGTTTTTTTAACGTGTTTATGGTTGTTAGCCTGAAATAAGGTCTGTGGTTACAACCCAGTCTCACAGCATTTCGTGTTATAGTCATGAAATTAATTTAATGTATTGATTCGTGTTCACCAACACGATTTTTGAATTTTTTTCGTGTCACACAGAACGATTTTAAAAGCAATGTATTTCTATTGGTAGTATGTTTCGTGCCTGCACCACGTCTTTTTGTCCGGTCGGGTCTTGGAATACCAGAAGCTGTGGGGTTCATAAAAACATTTTCTTACTCAATATCTTACCCTAAGCCTAACCCTATCCCTTTTATTTTAAATTGTAAAATGTCGGAGTTTTTTTGCCGTCTGCGAGGAAAAGAAATGACTCAGAGCCTCAGAATACTGAAATCTGTATTTTTTTAAATCTCTTTTTCTAATTTGTTATTATTTGGTGCAGGCACGAAACATACTACCAATAGAAATACATTGCTTCTAAATTCGTTCTGTGTCAGAATACTGAAATATGTATTTTTTAAATCTATTTTTACTTCAAATTTGTTATTATTTACATTGCTTTTAATATCGTTCTGTGTGACTCGAAAAAAAATGCGAAAATCATGTTGGTGAACACGAATCAATAGATTAATTTCGTGACTATAACACGAAATGCCGTGAAACTGTGTTGGTGGTTAACACAAGATGAAGAGATTTTTATTTTACGACATAAAATACGTCAGTAAATACCCCACTGGTGAATTAAAAAAATTGTGGATGCTAACAAGTGTGTAAATGAGACGACTAAACGTCATCACGTCCACCATTAACCGCCTTTAGCTTAGCGGTGGTGATGTGAAGTCATGTGACTGTGCTCTAGTTCCTTTATAGCCCAACATTAGCCACCTTTAGCTTATCAGTGGTGACGTGAAGTCATGTGACCGTGCTATAGTTCCTTTATAGCCCAACATTAGCCGCCTTTAGCTTAGCGGTGGTGACGTGAGGTCATGTGACCGTGGTCTAGTTCCTTTATATCCCAACATTAGCCACCTTTAGCTTATCAGTGGTGACGTGAAGTAATGTGACCGTGCTATAGTTCCTTTATAGCCCAACATTAGCCGCCTTTAGCTTAGCGGTGGTGACGTGAAGTCATGTGGCCGTGCTGTAGTTCCTTTATAGCCCAACATTAGCCACCTTTAGCTTAGCGGTTGTGATGTGAAGTCATGTGACCGTGCTATAGTTCCTTTATATCCCAACATTAGCCACCTTTAGCTTAGCGGTGGTGACGTGAAGTCATGTGACTGTGCTGTAGTTCCTTTATAGCCCAACATTAGCCACCTTTAGCTTATCGGTGGTGACGTGAAGTCATGTGACCGTGCTATAGTTCCTTTATATCCCAACATTAGCCACCTTTAGCTTAGCGGTGGTGACGTGAAGTCATGTGACCGTGCTATAGTTCCTTTATAGCCCAACATTAGCCGCCTTTAGCTTAGCGGTGGTGACGTGAAGTCATGTGGCCGTGCTGTAGTTCCTTTATAGCCCAACATTAGCCACCTTTAGCTTAGCGGTTGTGATGTGAAGTCATGTGACCGTGCTGTAGTTCCTTTATATCCCAACATTAGCCACCTTTAGCTTAGCGGTGGTGACGTGAAGTCATGTGACTGTGCTGTAGTTCCTTTATAGCCCAACATTAGCCACCTTTAGCTTATCGGTGGTGATGTCAAGTCATGTGACCGTGCTGTAGTTTATCTAATGGAAAGAAACCATTGGCTTGTTGTTGAGGGAACCAGGGAGATGCTAGTTTCTAGGTTGGTGTACAGAAATACATCCGCCCTGCACTATTTTGTACTTCCCCCTCCATCTGAAACTCTTCTCTTTCCACAGTCTGAGGCCAATGGCTGCCGTACTGGCTTCGTTAATGGAGGAGGCAACCTCTGGATCCTGGGAGACGTCTTCATCAGACAGTACTACGCCATCTTCAGCAGAGCCCAGAACATGGTGGGTCTGGCCACGGCTAGATGAGAAACCTGGAGTCACTCCTACCAACATCTTTAAATCAATCACATGTGCATCTCAGTTAGTGTTAATTTCGTTGACTAAAACTATGACGAAATATGTTCGTCAACGACCTTTTTTTCCATGACTAAAACGAGACGATGACGAGACGGCAGTAAACAATAACTGTAATGAAATCATCATGCAATATCGTTGACGAAAAGTGACCAGACGAAAATGTAGTTTACTAAATAAAAACTTTGCCAAAATCTCTCTTTACTTTCGTTGACGAAAAAGGAGGAGACGAAATATTATCAAAGATAACGTTACATCTCTGATAGTCAGTTTTTCTCCCAGCAGTTCCATTTCCGGTGCTGCGGCTGGGCAGCAGCTGTGTGTCTGTGCTGCGTGCGGCGGCACATTTGCATACCTGCCAACGCTACCGATTTGGCCGGTAGTCTACCGCTTTTGACATGTTTCTACCGCCTACCGACTTAGCTGGCTTTCCCTACCGATTTTCAATCTTCCCAAACTATAACAAATACAAATGACACTACATAGACACTGGACTCGACTTTTTGGCGGCCACCGTTTGCAGCGTGTCTGTGATCCCATCATACAAACAGTCCCCTGTGTTTCTGAAAGAGAAACAACGTGCAGAGGAAAGGCAACGTTAACCCCTGGGCTGATGGGTAATCACTCCCAAATGAGTTAAGGCAGTGGTTCTCAAAGTGGGGGGCGCAGAGGCATGACAGGGGGGGCGCGAGAGACCAGGAGGAAAAATGGTTATTTAAAAAAATTAATAAAAATTAATCATATTTTGAACAATTATTGATTCGAAAATAATATGATACAGTAATATTACGGCTGGGTCTCTGTGTTTCATTAAAGCTCAGCTGTGTGTGTGTGTGTGTGTGTGTGTGTGTGTGTGTGTGTGTGTGTGTGTGTGTGTGTGTGTGTGTGTGTGTGTGTACCTATCTAGAGGAAAATACCTTGATATTAGAGTAAACACATGATAACACGGCAGCAAACACTCTTACTGAATATCACGTGCATAGGTGGTCATTCTAACATTAAACCAAATTAAATATGTAATAAGTTTAACTTCATGCATTGAAATATGAATGATGGGCAGTTTTTGTTCCATAGCTTCATGATTATAACATTATATGCACTTTGCAGAAAATATAGCTAAGACAAAGCATATTTCTAACATATTTCAGACTCCCTTTTGTCTTCTGGTCAAATCTGACTCTTTCCTACGTGTTGTTTTGTCGGAAAAAGGGCTTTTTTTCAGCTAATTGCTGCAAAAATAACATGTTTTATTGAACATTATAGAAACACTTTTTCTGACATTTTCAACACCGAACATGTCGTTAAAGTCTCTGTTTAGTGAACTACAGCAATCTGAAAGCCTGTTCATTATTTATATCACACTTTATCAGTAGAACAATGCAGGAAATGACTTTTTGAATGCAGTGTTTTCTGATGTGTGGCGCAACACAAAGATATTTCGCTCTGTGCAAACCTTTGACTCTAATATGTCAACAACATGAAACAAGAATATGAACCTGGCTTTATCCAATGTTCACACAAGAGTTCTACATCCTGACACATCCTTCATCTACACTGTCTCAACTGAAAGAGGACCAGAAACACATTAAAAATATAATAAAATGTGACATTTTCGGGCAGTTTACAGACAAACTACCACTTTTTCTGAAAAATGCATAAAATGATGCAATATATGTTAAATACATGGTTTATACATGTAATTACTCGGGTTCCATTTCTTCTGATTACCTCATTTGGTCGTGCACATTTGCCGCACGCAAACCTACCTCTTTTGGATTTGGAAAGGATGGCATGTATGCATTTGAATTACACCGGGCAGCATTGTTCATAGCACACTATGAACAGTCAGGAAGACTCGGATCTAACTACCCTTATTTAACAGAAAATAAAATGGCAACAACAGGGCTTGGGAGCAGTGGTCGCGTTAACCGAATACCCCCCCCCCCCCCCGTCAGCGCGAGTGAGGGATGAGTTGTGTACAGACTCGACGGGTAATAACGGATTATGACGGAAATGTTACGATCCTGTCCGTCAAAATGACTGACAACGAAAAAGTCTAACGCCACCACTGCCTGGGAGAAAGAAACGAGGCGATATTTGGGCCCATGTTCGCTAAAATGAGGCAGAGAAAAAAAGTGAATGCATTGTTTTATCAGAAGGGAAGCAATGTGGCCATAAAACTGCTGGTAAAAACACCACAAACCTGACCAGATACTCTCTGCAAAGCTGCATTCTTAATCATTCAACCTGTGTTGTTCATCAAATAAGGACAACATGTAATCTTATTGTGAAATAGGTTTGACTAAAATGACAAATTATTGATTTTGGCTAGCCTAGACTAGTTTGACTGAAATATTCTATTTAATCTGATGACTTAAAAAGACTCAAATGTCAACAGTTTTCATTGACAAAAAGAAGACTAAAATAGTTAGTTTATACTTTGACTAAAACAAGACTAAAATGCTCAGACTTTTAGTCGACTGAATCTTGACCAAAATAGTTAGTTTTCTTTGACTAAAATAAGACTAAAACTTGACTAAATAAAAACAGCATGAAGGTGACTAAATATGACTAAAACTAAAACGGACATTTGACACAGGACTAAGACTACGACTAAATAAAAAAAATAGCTGACAAAATTAACACTAATCTCAGTGTTATATAGTAGGAATTACAAAATGCCTGAGACGCAAATCTTTTCCCTGTCCGAAATATGATTATATTTCCTCATATCCAATAAAGAGAGTTCAATCTAATTGACTGGTGTTTTTCTAAAATGTACAATAAATAAACATGACACACACTTTTAAGTGAAGACATAGACACATGAATATTTGATGATATGGATTTGATTTTAAGATTATTTAAAGGTATGTTTGCCTTTAAGTTTCAACAGTCACATTAAAACAGTTACTAAATCAGCCTACTATCACCTAAAGAATATATCTAGGATTAAAAGACTAATGTCACAGCAGGATTTGGAAAAACTTGTCCATGCTTTTATCTTCAGTAGACTCGACTACTGCAATGGTGTCTTCACAGGTCTCACTAAAACATCTATTAGGAAGCTGCAGCTGATTCAGAACGCCGCTGCTCGAGTCCTCACTAACACTAAGAAAGTGGATCACATCACTCCTGTTCTGAAGTCTTTACACTGGCTTCCTGTGTGTCAAAGAATAGATTTCAAAATACTGCTGCTGGTTTATAAAGCACTGAATGGTTTAGGCCCAAAATACATTTCTGACCTCCTGCTAAATGATGAACCATCCAGATCTCTCAGGTCTTCAGGGACTGGTCAGCTTTCTGTCCCCAGAGTCAGAACTAAACATGGAGAAGCAGCGTTCAGTTATTATGCTCCAAATATCTGGAACAAACTCCCAGAAACCTGCAGGTCCGCTGCAACTCTGACTACTTTTAAATCCAGACTGAAGACTTTTCTTTTTGCCGCTGCTTTTAATTGAACTATTCATATCTTAGACTGCACTGTAACTTTTATCCATGTATTTTTTCTTTTAATGTTTATTTTATTAGATTTTAAATGCCATTTCCAATGTCTTTCATTTTTTGTAAAGCACTTTGAATTGCCTTGTGTTGAAAAGTGCTATATAAATAAACGTGCCTTGTCTTGCCTTTATTTGACCGATGACAGGGTATAAATGAGGGATGGAAAGAGATATAACATGCAAATCATTTACTAAGCCTGGAATCAAACTTGGGACAAGAAGCTTAATGTTTGATTAAACAATCACCAATCAGTCAATGAGTCACAAAGATTTAGGTTGACAGTAAAGTTTGAAGCTTACTGTAATAAAACCTGTATTTATTAAGAGACTACATCTTGGTTTTGGTCAATAACTTTGTCTGACCAGTGGCGAGCCATGACTTACCTAGGCCAGGGATGGGCAAATGGTGGCCCTCTTTTTGCGGCCCTCAGATTAATTTATAAACAACGTAATTAATTAAAAATATATATTTTTGAATTGTTTTACTTGTAGTACTGATACCGTCCACTAGACTCCTAGTTACGTCGCGAGCTGCGTACATGATTTCAAATACCGCGAAATAATCTGTGACGCATTTGTGTGTATTGTGTGTTTGTTTCCCGGGGAAACCCTCACAAGAAACACCGGCTGTTGTTATGCCTGCTGTGACGTTAAGTTGCCTCATGTAATTATGCCTTTACAAGCTTAAAAGTTTTATTTATCATCTGAATTTGGCGAAACAAGTTTAATATTCTAAAAACCAAGACTTTGTTTATTTGAAATCAGATTAAAACAAACTCTCACGGACCCTAACAACAATAGCTGGGGATTGTGGGTAGTGTAGTCTCTTTGGCGCTCCACATTTCAGAGAAAACAAGTTGTTTCTCGGAACTGAAGGGGAAAAACACAAAAGCATTGAACATAATTTAAACCTATGTCGTTTAATTGACAAAGATAATATGGTGTTTTTGAGTTGATGAGTAGTGGAGATATCACTGTCAAATCAATCGACAGTAAGATAATACTTACTTCCGGGTAATTCTCCGTTATCCAATGGGAATGGACGCTCACATTGCCTTTAAGAGCTGCCGACATAAATGGGTGCGGTGCTTCCATGAGCGTCAAATACCGCCGCCGATGGGAATACATTGCAATCAGTTGAAAGCTCTTTGTGTCCGTTTGTGACGCTGAAGGAGCCTCGGCGCGTCACAACTGCACGCCACGGGACCCTGACCAAGCGTCCCTCCTGGACGCTTAGGGAGTGAGAGGGTGTTGGTGTAGTTAATAAAACATAATAATATCAAACATAATGTGACTAATAACGTTATTGTGAAATTAAAACAGAACGGTAAAGGAAAATACAGTTTCAGTCTCTCGATTTGAAGCTTATGCATCGTACCATGAACCTGTATAGACCTGTAACAGTCAACTGCATGAGGAGCTGGAAAGGTAGTGAATAATATCTTTAAAAACTACAAAAACTTTCTATCAGCTGTGCACCGTTATGGTGTAAATACAGCCTATATACCAATTGGATCAAATATAAAAGTCAGCCGAATTAGTGTTGATACTGCAAGGAGTAGTGGCGGCGCCAGAGATTTTCTCTAGGGGGTGCTGTGGGGTAGCTTGACGTTTCATAGAGGGTGCTCAAACATTAAGGGTTTCCCATTAATGCACCAGCGCTACAGTGGAATTTTCTACTGCAACACTCCCCACACACACACACAATGTTCCCGCGACTGTTACAATGAAGGCTCGGTAATCAGCTCACGGCATATAAGCAGGGGTAAAGTGCTATTTTTTACAAGTGGTGAGTGGACCTCACCTCCTCTAGGAGGGTCCTCACCTCCTCTAGTGGGAAGATTTTTTTTTAAATATTGAAGTTAAAAGCATCAATCTGGTGCACTTTGAGAGACACAATGAAGAGATCTATGGATATACTGTATCTCTCAACATACATATGAAACAGAACTGTAAACAGATTTTCTATTTCTTTATAGATATTTTACAAATCACTCCCCTTTTAAAACAAACCGTTTGAGACCCACTGAGATAACTAGACTAAAGTTAACTATCTAAACACTGAGAGTCCTTTACTTCACCTGAGCTGAGGTTATCTGAGACTCTCAGTCTGACAGGAGAGAGTTCTTGAAAAAGCTCCTTATATCCGTTAGCTTGGCTAGCTAGCACCAGATGCTAACCACAACGATCTCCGGTAGATACCCACCGGTGCGCGAGCTCTCTCTCTCGCTCGCTTGCGCACGCACACAAAATGGCTCGTGCCACACACACACAGAGCAGAGCTTGAATGAAACAGACCCAGGCCAGAAGTAAGCTACTTGTACTCACGAGGCCTATTATGTGCAGAATCCCTCGCTTTCAGGTGGTTTTGATTGAGTGTCCACACGTGGACGTTTAAAGACTAAAAAACGATCCATTTGTCACTTTGCTGTTAGCAAACCATTTGGGGCTCCAGCTAACAGGAAGTCACTCAAGTGTCACAAAGTAATTTAGCCTATGGGTAGGTCAAAAATCAAATGGGTGCTGGCCATTGGCCTAATCATATCACCTGTGTTGGATTTATGTTTTTGGTCAAACATTTATTTGTTTCACATTTGCATTGATGTAATCAATAATTTTTCTGATTTAATTTAATAAAAATAATAATAATTTTCGGGAGAAAAAAAAAAAACATATTTCTTAGGGGTGCTTAGGGGGTGCTTTGGCAATCCTGGGGGGTGCTTCAGCACCCCCTAGCTCCCCCCTGGCGCCGCCCCTGGCAAGGAGACGTATTGTGTGAAAAGAAATGGAAGATGTTGTTTAATTGCTGATATATTTATGATCCACGTCACGTTTTCAGTTTTGGCGGCAGTTCTTCCAGTTTGTCAAAAGGTCTTCTGATCAGGGCTCTATAAATAAATATCTACGGCAGATATGTAATATTTAATACAGCCGAACCGTGTGTTACAATGCCGTTATGTGATGACTTCCAAAGAGAAAAGCAAGAACACTCGGAATAAAGTATTATTTTATTTAAAAAACATGTTTTTCCGATTTCATATCGGATAAACACCAAATCCCGACATGCATTGCGGCAATTTTTTAGCCTATCAAAACCTCTGAAAAAAGAAAGGTGTCTCTCAGAATCGAAAGAGAAAAACCTATGGGAAAAACACAAAAGCATTGTACACAATTTAAACCAATTAATGTCGTATAATTAACAAGGATAAACTGATGTTTTTTAGTTGAGTACTGCAGATATCACGGTTAAATCATTTGATCATTGGTTTTATTAGGAAAACGTCAAGACCGGAAATACTGTTTTCAACCGGTAATTTTATTATGCTGCCGCATACCTCAAATCATCTTCGTAATATCTATCAAACTATAGATCCTACATATCGACTGGACGTGGATTCTAAAAGTACAATATATACTTCTCGCTAGAAATCTAATCAAAAAGCGTTTTAATGGCCAAACTATCCTACAATTTAGGATTTTACAGAGAGGGTTATTTGTGAATAAACGACCATCTGTAACGTTTGCATTCAACGGGAGCACTAGAGGGTGAACACTTTAAAACGTAATTATAGGTCGTATTAAGCGCTTGAAAAAACAACATATTTGGTCGTAATAAGGGCCTGAACAATCGGCCCATTTGGTCGTATGAGTTGGAGGACTTGTTGAAATAAAGCCCACCCATTTAGAGGGAAGATATGATTGGTCAATTGTACTGTCATTTGACATTACTCTCTCTTTGAGTTACTGAATTACTGTGAATTTACAGCAGGACCACCAATCAGCTCCTGTCTTCACATAACTCGCAGAGAAGGCTAAAGGAGCTTCTTTCATTTAACCCTTCACATTCAAACAGAAACAGAACAGACAGATTCGAAGGATTTATTTCTTTGGAAATGTTATTTTAAATACAATTAAATCAAGTTATTTTGGTAAAACTAATGAAAAATATAAATAAAAAAAGATTGAAAAAAGGAAATATTATAACGTTTTCAAATATAATTGTTTTGAATATCTTAGGCCCTCAGAGAGGAGTCTGACTGACTCACAATCTTGTAGAGTTTATCTCATTGCCATTCTTAACTGTATTAAAAGTTATACCAAGTCTGTAGCGACATAAAATACAGGCATTAAGTGAGATCCAAAGACACACCTAAAACTACCTCTCAGTGCCAAATGTGTCACCAAAACAAACAAAAGTGAGTGCATGCTAATGGTATGAGGAAGGACTTCATATTAGCTTCTTCAAACATTCCTCATCTCATCATGCCTACAAAAACCTGCTGGACAACTACAGATGACCTCTTTTATCACACTGCCATTGTGAGGTGGACACGGCAGCCTTGAGCTTATGATAATACAAGTACTTGGTATACTTCTGCACTTTCACATGTGAGGTTATAACGAACTGAAGGAAAGCTGGGAGTCATCTTGGCAGAGTAAGTTGCATTTCTTTAATGGCTATACGTGTTTTATTTTTTATTTTATGGCAAACAAATCAATGTAAGCTACAAAATAAGAGAGGGGGAAGACGTACTCAGATTTATGACTTAAGTAAAAGTAGAAAGTCCTGAATTCAACATGTTACTAAAGTAGAAGTACATACGTATTATCAGATAAATGTACACAAGAGCTCTCTTCACAGTATTTTATTATTATAGAATATCCTATTATCCTGGCTTTATAAATACCGATTTAAATTTTGTAGTTGTTCAAAGTAGAGCCAATTTACTAACATACTGGGTATATTGGTAGTACAGTACTACATCTTGTCATTTATCATGTGTTTTCAGATGTAAAAAGGGTTAAATAAATGTAGAAGTATTCAGTGCAGTGTATAAGTAGAGAACTTGGGTAAATGTACTTAGTTACAATTGCAAACGAATGCATTGTTAAGAGGTTAAGGGTTGACTTTCAGGTTTCTGTTGTAGACATAGAGAGGACAATGTCTGCACAAAAAGGCCGAAGTGAAGACAGGAGCTACACTGACTGGATGTCACAACTTCCTCCAGAGCTCCACAATAATCCTCTCCATAATCTGACCATACCAGGTATGAAGCTGCTTACATTGTTAATGCAACATGACAGTGTACAGTACATCAGAATTATCATATTGTTGTTATTTTGGAAGAAGAGCATTGTTTAAGACGTCATGCACAAGTGCATGGTGATTTCTCCTCGCAGAATCAGAAATATAACAACAGATGTCATTTGTTCTACTCTTTAATCTCTTGAAGGGGCCCTACTCTGCTCATTCTCAGGTTCATAATTGTGTGTTTGTTATTTCCTAGGAAGCCACGACTCGATGAGTTATGACTTGGACCTCAGCTCTGCTATAATAGAACCGGATGGCCTGAAAAAACTGAGCAAAATGTACTGCGTGCGGAAAATACTGTACAAATGGGCGAGGACTCAGGTAAAATGTGGTTAAAACCTGTCTTTGTGTGTTAACAAAATAAAGAAAAGAGTGTTTGTTTGACTTTGTTATGGCTTGTGATGCAGGAGGAGAGCATCTTGAAGCAGCTGAATGCAGGAGTTCGGTACTTTGACCTGAGGATCGCTCGAAAGGACAACGACCCCGACCCCAACCGACTTTACTTTTATCACGGACTGTTAACACAAACTGATGTGGAGGTAAGGATGGAAACGTCATACATGACAATAAGAACATTGCCTCTTTTCTTTATGTATACGTCAATACATAGTTAGGAGGAAATAAACCCATGGTCATACGCAGTGCTTCTCAAAGTGTGGTCCGCGGACCACTGGTGGTCCGTAAGCGCCCCCCTAGTGGTCCGTGAGTATATTAGTAACATTTCACATTTGAAATAAATAAATACATTTAAGTTTTCCGCACTCTCGCGGGAATATCTCCGCAATGGAGCGAGCTTAAGTTTCACTTTTGATTGCATGATATAGCCCAGTGCAACACCTTCGTCACACATGTTACCACCTGTTTGTACCATTTCCAGGCGATTTGTAATCTGTTCTAGAAAAACCATGTGTTTTTTTATATTTGTGGAGTTAGGTGGTCCGCGAGTGTTTTTTTATTGGTTAAGTGGTCCATGGTATGAAAACGTTTGAGAAACACTGTCATAGGTGATATCAGGATTGTTAAAGCTTCCAAGATATAAATTTTGGAGCAATCAAATCAAAAAGCATTTACCTTTAACATCCACATCTCTCCATGAGATAGTCTCCAGTGTCAGAACAAAACATGCAGAAGCTGCTATGCTCCAAAGTTCTGAAATTATCTTCTTCAACATCTGAGGTTTTCCCAAAACCCTGAGTTTTTTTCTTTTTAATTCAAGGCTAAAAACATTTCTGGTTACCGCATCTTTTCAATTATTTTATCATAGTTCTGCACCTCTCGGAGTATCAATTATATTTGCAATGGTTTTCAACTGGGCCTTAATTGAGTCATGACCGAAAAAACAATATCGAATATAAGCAGCCGAAATGTTCCGTTATTGAATTGAATGTGTATTAAAAACGACCATTTCCCCCGGTGACAGACTATCCTCAGGGTGATGAACGACTGGGCAGAGAGGCATCCCAAAGAGATCCTCATCCTCAGTTTCTCCCACTTTAAAGGCTTCGTCAAACGGTACGAAGATCAGCTGCACTGCCATCTCATCAACTTCATCAAGACGCTGTTTGGAGCCAAACTCTGCAAAAGGGTTAAGTATCCTGAAACTGTCCATTAAAACCAGACATATTTAAAACACCTAAAGTCAGTAGGTAGATAGATAGATAGATGGATGGATGGATGGATAGATAGATAGATGGATGGAGAGATAGATAGATAGATAGATGGATGGATGGATAGATGGATGGATAGATAGATAGATAGATAGATGGATGGATATATAGATAGATGGATGGATGGATGGATGGATAGATAGATAGATGGATGGAGAGATAGATGGATGGAGAGATAGATAGATAGATAGATGGATGGATATATAGATAGATAGGTAGGTAGGTAGGTAGGTAGGTGGTCGGTCGGTCGGTCGGTCGGTCGGTCGGTCGGTCGGTCGGTCGGTCGGTCGGTCGGTCGGTAGATAGATA
Source organism: Gymnodraco acuticeps (assembly GCF_902827175.1). Taxonomy (NCBI): domain Eukaryota; kingdom Metazoa; phylum Chordata; class Actinopteri; order Perciformes; family Bathydraconidae; genus Gymnodraco; species Gymnodraco acuticeps. The sequence continues at coordinate 320,123 of NW_022990451.1, forward strand.
GATAGGGTTAGATAGATAGATAGATAGATAGATAGATAGATAGATAGATAGATAGATAGGGTTAGATAGATAGGGTTAGATAGATAGATAGATAGATAGATGGATAGATAGATAGATAGATAGATAGATAGATAGATAGATGGATGGATAGATAGATAGATGGATGGATAGATAGATAGATAGATAGATAGATGGATAGATAGATAGATAGATAGATAGATAGATAGATAGATAGATAGATAGATAGATAGATAGATAGATAGATAGATAGATAGATAGATAGATAGATAGATAGATAGATAGATAGATAGATAGATAGATAGATAGATAGATAGATAGATAGATAGATAGATAGATAGATAGATAGATAGATAGATAGATAGATAGATAGATAGATAGGCAAGGCAAGGCAAGGCAAGTTTATTTATATAGCACTTTTCAACACAAGGCAATTCAAAGTGCTTTACAAAAAATGAAAGAGATTAAGAAAATGGCATTTAAAATCAGTCATTAAAAAGAAAAGCTAATAAAATAAACATTAAAAGAAAAAATACATGGCAGTCAATTAAACATTAAAAGAAAAAAGTACATGGATAAAGTTACAGTGCAGTCTAAGATATGAATAGTTCAATTAAAAGCAGCGACAAAAGAAAAGTCTTCAGCCTGGATTTAAAAGTAGTCAGAGTTGCAGCGGACCTGCAGGTTTCTGGGAGTTTGTTCCAGATATTTGGAGCATAATAACTGAACACTGCTTTACCATGTTTAGATAGATAGATAGATAGATAGATAGATAGATAGATAGATAGATAGATAGATAGATAGATAGATAGATAGATAGATAGATAGATAGATAGATAGATAGATAGATAGATAGATAGATAGATAGATAGATAGATAGATAGATAGATAGATAGATAGATAGATAGATAGATAGATAGATAGATAGATAGATAGATAGATAGATAGATGGATAGATAGATAGATACTTTATTGATCACAATTTGGGAAATTCTTTCGTCACAGAAGCAAAAGTGTGTTCACACTTTATAATACAATACTTAAAATACTTTAAAAAGTGGAAAAGAGAATTAAGAATTCAAATGAAAATGAAACATATTATATCAAATATAAACAAAACAACATATAATATTCTGTATATTTAAATAAAAAAGTCGAAAATACAAAAGGGTCCAAAATACTACAGGTCTTTTATAAGAAACATAAGTAACATTTGTCATGTGTTCAAACAGTACCCCTTCCCCACCCTGAAGAGCTGCTGGGAAAACGGGACCAACGTCATCATCTCGTACGACTATCCTGCAAATATGCACCAGGAGATATGGGGCAAAATACCTTATTACTATGGCAACAGTATGGACATCACAAAAGTTGAAACCAAACTTTGTTGTGTTCTGGAAAGGGACAGACCCTACCAGTGTGAGTGCTCCATTTTCTTCTGGCTAAATATGTGTTTTTTTATTGGGTTTATTGGCTGCATGCTTTTGGGGGTTCTCCCTTTCCTGTAGTGTGTTTAGGTGTAGGTTTTAGTGCATGTAAATGGTCTGCAAAGGCTAATATCCCAAAGTTCCCTCAAGAGGGAGTTTCTCTAAAGGCAGTATGAGACAAATCAAGAGCTTTTTGAACATTAAAGCATGGAGACATGTCACAGTAGAGACACTACATACTGATATACACCTGGACATCAGCAGGAGAGGACTCTTTAAAGTAGAGACACTACATAGTGATATACACCTGAACATCAGCAGGAGAGGACTCTTTAAAGTAGAGACACTACATACTGATATACATCTGGACATCAGCAGGAGAGGACTCTTTAAAGTAGAGACACTACATAGTGATATACACCTGAACATCAGCAGGAGAGGACTCTTTAAAGTAGAGACACTACATACTGATATACATCTGGACATCAGCAGGAGAGGACTCTTTAAAGTAGAGACACTACATACTGATATACACCTGAACATCAGCAGGAGAGGACTCTTTAAAGTAGAGACACTACATACTGATATACACCTGGACATCAGCAGGAGAGGACTCTTTAAAGTAGAGACACTACATACTGATATACACCTGAACATCAGCAGGAGAGGACTCTTTAAAGTAGAGACACTACATACTGATATACATCTGGACATCAGCAGGAGAGGACTCTTTAAAGTAGAGACACTACATAGTGATATACACCTGAACATCAGCAGGAGAGGACTCTTTAAAGTAGAGACACTACATACTGATATACATCTGGACATCAGCAGGAGAGGACTCTTTAAAGTAGAGACACTACATACTGATATACACCTGAACATCAGCAGGAGAGGACTCTTTAAAGTAGAGACACTACATACTGATATACACCTGGACATCAGCAGGAGAGGACTCTTTAAAGTAGAGACACTACATACTGATATACACCTGAACATCAGCAGGAGAGGACTCTTTAAAGTAGAGACACTACATACTGATATACACCTGAACATCAGCAGGAGAGGACTCTTTAAAGTAGAGACACTACATACTGATATACACCTGAACATCAGCAGGAGAGGACTCTTTAAAGTAGAGTCACTACATACTGATATACACCTGAACATCAGCAGGAGAGGACTCTTTAAAGTAGAGACACTACATACTGATATACATCTGAACATCAGCAGGAGAGGACTCTTTAAAGTAGAGACACTATATACTGATATACACCTGAACATCAGCAGGAGAGGACTCTTTAAAGTAGAGACACTACATACTGATATACACCTGGACATCAGCAGGAGAGGACTCTTTAAAGTAGAGACACTATATACTGATATACACCTGAACATCAGCAGGAGAGGACTCTTTAAAGTAGAGACACTATACTGATATACACCTGGATATCAGCAGGAGAGGACTCTTTAAAGTAGAGACACTATATACTGATATACACCTGAACATCAGCAGGAGAGGACTCTTTAAAGTAGAGACACTACATACTGATATACACCTGAACATCAGCAGGAGAGGACTCTTTAAAGTAGAGACACTACATACTGATATACACCTGAACATCAGCAGGAGAGGACTCTTTAAAGTAGAGTCACTATATACTGATATACACCTGAACATCAGCAGGAGAGGACTCTTTAAAGTAGAGACACTACATGCTGATATACACCTGAACATCAGCAGGAGAGGACTCTTTAAAGTAGAGACACTACACACTGATATACACCTGAACATCAGCAGGAGAGGACTCTTTAAAGTAGAGACACTACATACTGATATACACCTGAACATCAGCAGGAGAGGACTCTTTAAAGTAGAGACACTACATGCTGATATACACCTGAACATCAGCAGGAGAGGACTCTTTAAAGTAGAGACACTACACACTGATATACACCTGAACATCAGCAGGAGAGGACTCTTTAAAGTAGAGACACTACATACTGATATACACCTGAACATCAGCAGGAGAGGACTCTTTAAAGTAGAGACACTACATACTGATATACACCTGAACATCAGCAGAATAGGTCCCCTTTAATTATATATGTGGACCCATTATCCTGTGTCTCTATTTCTCAAATAACATATAGTCAGCCACACAGTGCAAAGTTACTAATCCTTAATCTCCTGCATGATAATTCAAAGATGTTTTAAAATTATATTGTGTTCCATGTATAACACTCAAACCACCTGTATGACCTGCAGGTCTGTTTGTGTGTGGGCTGAACCTCACTCTGCCAGAAGACCACAAAATCCTCAAGTACATCTTCTTCAGGATGTGGGACAACCTGGCCAAAGTCATCGAGAGGAGTCTTCCTCGGCTGCTGCACTGGGTCTCACAGCAGGGGGCCAAAACTCCCATGAACATCGTGGCCTCGGACGTGGTGACTCAAGACGGATTTGTCGCCACCGTCGTCCAGCTAAACACTCAGAAACATGTGAAAGCATAGGGCAGTGTGTTGCATTTTGTCTTTTTTTAAAGGATCTTTTAAAAAGTTGATCTTTGCTACAAAAAAAATGCCATACAATTATATATTATTTGTATTTTTGTTCACTTCAAATGAGGGAAATGTTAATCCAACTTAAGTCCTGATCAGCACTACCAAAACAATTCTTAATTATCTGATTTTATTACTATGTAAATGGCAGTTTGTTTATAAAATACCACTGTTGTCCAGCTCAACACTCAGAAACATGTGAAGGCATTTTATTTTTAAGAATATTTGAAAAAGTTGCTCCGTCTTAAATCTTTGCTGCAAAAAAAAGCCATAAAATGATAATTTAATTGCACTTTTTTCACTTGCAATTAGTTAAATGTTAATCTAACTTCAGTCCTGATCAGCACTGCAAAACAATCTTAATTATCTGATTTTATTACTATTTAAATGGCAGTTTGTTTATAAAATACCACTGTTGTCCAGCTCAACACTCAGAAACATATGATAGTATAGGGGAGTGTGATGCTATTTTTGTAAAATTTAATTTTCTTAAATGTTTTATGTGAGGGACTGCGGATCGAAATGAGCTAAAAGCTAAATCTGGTGCTGTTACGCTTGACACATTTTAATGTTTTAAGTGTTCATTACTGTGCATTGTCCCTTCCAAATAAACGATTAAATTATAAATGCATTTTGTCTTTGTATTGTCTGAAAAATGTGCTCCGTCCTGAATCTTTGCTGCAAAATAAAAGAAGTTATTTTTCACTTCCAAATGAAAAAAGTTAAATGTTAATCTAACTTAAATCCTGATCAGCATTACCAAACACTTCTTAATTATCTTGATTTTATTACTATTTAAATAGCAGCTTGTTAAAATACCACTGTTGTTTTAATTAAATATAATATCACACACGCAATTTAAAAAATATATTTTCCGTGGTATTTTTGATTTTCTTTCACAGTCTGTGATATCTCAATGAATACAAACAATATAGCTTTTGAATGCATCTAATGAATGCATTGAATGCATCTAATGTGCAGAGTCAGATATTCCTGTCTGTATGACTGAATTGTAAATAATTTAAAACTATATATTTATTATCATGCGCTTTTTTATTTTTCGTGTGTGCAGGAATCCATGAAAATAGCATATAGCTGCATTATAGGCAAACAGGGAAACATCTGGTGTAAAACATACATATTTAAAATGCATAACAACATGTTTTAATGACCAGGGGACATTCAATTGTGCTTTAATGGGGATGTTTTTGTCCTTAAGAGTCTGATTGTGTCCATATTTGTCATAGAAACTACGGTTGAGCTTCCAAAATATAAAATATAAAACATATTCTTGCAAAATGCACTGCAAATATTCAGCAACAATGATTCAAATCTCTCTATCAATCAATGTTTCCCCCCTCAAATACATTATGTAGATTCATACGATACGATAATACTTTAATGGTCAGATCAAGTCTGAAATGTGACTTGCATCACTGCAGCTACATGTGTAAAATCAACAGGCACACAATACATGAAAAAAACCTAACAAACATTTAACCAAACATCAAAAACACTGAGAGAAAACCTGCTCAGTGTTTGTGATGTTATATTAATGTTTGTTTAAATACATTATGTTGATTCTCCCCCAACCATTGATGCCTTACTTCTTCACACACTGATTGTTTCGCATGTTTAAACCTGTTGGCTCCTCCTGGTATTGCAATAACATGGACACCTCCATGCATGGAAGTTTTGCCTGCCCTCTTTAAATGAAGTGGCTAACCCTAACCTGCTAAAGTCACACTCTTGCAGGATTAGGATGATAACACTGGCATGGCGTCGCTCAGCCTGCAGGAATAACCGTGTGGATTCTGCTGCTGCTCGGCTTTTAGCTGCACCTTTTCTGGCATCGGAGAGACCTCTGCGGAACTCAGGGGGACATTTAAGGTGTTTCGGACTAATCCACCCCCGCCCACCAAGCATCAGATCCCCGCTGCACCACCACCAGCAGCCGGCCTACCACCGCAGGTAAAGCCTCCAAAGCTAACTGGTTGCTACACGTGCATTACTTTGTTGTAGCAAAGCATGCATGCATAATTTAAGCAACACAATGCATGGTAGGTCAAATATTGACAGGTGATATAATGCTCGTGTGGTAGTTGCTGTTTGTGCACGTGATTCGGACGAATATAAGTGTTGCACGAAACTCCCTTTAAAAACCACACAATTGAATATTCAATACACGTTTACTATTAGGAAAATACGTTCATTTGTCAGATAGGACATTGGAATAAGGTCTAAATGCATTGTCCGTTAATTCGGCTTTCACATAAGACCAAAGCAACCCTTTTCCTAATGATTTATCACCTTTTATATCTGGTTTGACGCGCTCAGCTAATGGCTAAATCAAAGCTAGCCCATTGACTTAGATGTAAACAAACTAATTGATATGTGACCATGTATCATATTCATTACAGCCGAATCTTAAGGCAAGGTATAATTAATGTTATTCTATGATTATTTGTGTTATTTAGGCCATAAGCAAATGCCTATAGGCAAAGTAAAGTTGAATTGTGTAATATTTGAATGGAGTTCGACATGCGTGACCTTTGGCTAACAGCGACAGTGTTTGACAGCTGTAGTATCTCCTTCAGCTAGCATGCAAACACGTGATAAGATGTTGTGTTGTGATAGTTGTAATGCTGGCAAACACATCTAATGTCAGACTATAAAGTGAAGTTGACCGTAAGCAAAGCTCCATGCTGTCAGATTCACGTGTACCTTTAATTAGTTGATATTAAACAGGCTATAATGGTTGCCCTTTCCTGTATTTGGATTATGACAACACTGCATCACACATTTTTTGACACTAGACAATATGACTTATGATTAGCAGGAAAAATACAAGTTATTGATTGCCAAATTTAACAATCCTGGTAAGGAAACAGTAGGCAAAAGTGCACGAAACAACACATCTGACTATAAACCTGATTTGATTGCAACCATTTCGAGAATCACTTATTAAACCTGTGCTTTTCCATGAGATGCAAAATATCTGCTATGTAGTTTATTATTGCACACATCCTCTGGACACAAGTCCTTTCTCAGTATTCAAATGACAAACACTATTTCAATCAAATGAAAAGTTTGTATAGCTTTTGCAGACCTTTAGACATTGTCGTCAACAAAGCGTGACTTTAACTGTGTGTGTGTGTGTGTGTGTGTGTGTGTGTGTGTGTGTGTGTGTGTGTGTGTGTGTGTGTGTGTGTGTGTGTGTGTGTGTGTGTGTGTGTGTGTGTGTGTGTGTGTGTGTGTGTGTGTGTGTGTGTGTGTGTGTGTGTGTGTGTGTGTGTGTGTGTGTGTGTCCAGATCATCAGTGTTTATGAGCATGGCGTCTGCTCACAAACACACCAACAGGCTGAGCTTGGAGAGGTCTCCCTACCTGCTGCAGCACGCTCACAACCCCGTGGACTGGTGAGCGAAACACATTACGTTTATTAAAAATAGTATAATGTCATATTTAATATATGTCTTTTTGTGTCAGGTATCCGTGGGGAAAAGAGGCTTTCGACAAGGCAAAGAGCGAAGACAAACCCATCTTTCTATCAGGTCAGAAGCAGCTCTCACACCTGGAATTAAAATGCATTTTATTGTGGACTTAATTTACTCTATTTGGTCAATTAATATAGCTTTATTTATTTAATATTTTAAAATAAAAAACACTCAGACCTAGATTTCTTAGGAGTAAGTGTTATGTTAAGTTCCATTTTTAATATTTAATAAGGTATTTATTACCTTAATGTTTATTTCAGATTTATTGAGATATATTTAAGGTATGTATATTTCAGTTTGTTTTTAATTTCAGATTCATAGATACCAATTACTGTGAGTTTAATTTTCTGTTTAAAACTGAATTTGTATATGTCTATTATTTTGAGTTTGATGGTCAGTGCCATATTTATATATTTATTTAGGCATTTCTAACTCTTAATTTCATGTTTAGAACACGTTTAATAAATTTATTTAGGTATTTATTACTTTGACTTTCATTGTTTTGTTCTAGATCAACGTTCAGTTAACATTCATGCAGGTTTTAGACTTTGTAGGGAACATTTTTTATTTTAACAGGTTTTCCCTTCTCTTAACTGCCCTTATTTATCATCCTAACTCCAATCAGATATAAGAAGACTTTAAATGTCCCCCCTCCTTTCTCTCATGGTGTGTCTTGTTCATCTCGTCCTCTCTGACCCTCAGTTGGATACTCAACATGTCACTGGTGCCACGTCATGGAGAGAGAGTCTTTCGAAGATGAGGAAATCGGAAAAATCCTGAGCGATAACTTCGTCTGCATCAAAGTGGACCGAGAGGAGCGGCCAGACGTGGACAAAGTCTACATGACCTTCATTCAGGTGTGTGTGCACAGACAGCTGCATTTAAACCAGGGGTGTCCAAACCTTTTTCACCGAGGGCCACATGCAGAAAACTATACGAAGAGCTGGGCCGCTCATAGAGGCATTTTGCCACAAGTTAAGTTATAAGTTAGCAACATGTAGGTAAATTATGCTCGATACATGAATGTGCTTTAAGAAAGACAACAGCCTACATCTCAGCTCTCTATAGGGTTTCATTTATCTTATTAGCAGCTCATCCTTTAAAACAGAAGCTTCAGATTGATGATAACAAGAGGAAATGTGAAGGGTTTATTTCAAGCTAGTTATGTAATGAAGTTATTGGGCTTTTTTTGTATCAACTAAGATTTGTTAGAAAATGTTTTCAAGATGAATTGACTGAATTTATTTTAAAAGTGGGCTTCTTAACACATGAATACTACTGTGTAATACATTTTTACATATATATATTTAAGAAGTACAATATAAGAAAAGCACAAGGTTTCATGTGTGGGCCATATTCCATTATACTTTTTGAGTTTGCTGAGGGCCGATTAGTTTGGACACCCCTGATTTAAACTCTCTCCTTTATTCTTCTCTCTGCTAAACTCTCATTACGTCTGGTTTCTAACGTCTTCAGGCTACCTGTGGAGGTGGAGGTTGGCCCATGAGTGTGTGGTTGACCCCCGACCTTCGACCTTTCATTGGAGGAACGTACTTCCCTCCTACAGACCATGCACGAAGACCCGGGTTGAACACGGTTCTCACAAGAATCCTGGAACAGGTAAGGAGTTTTTAAAATGTGTACTTTCCTTCCTGTGTTTAAATCAAATCAAGTTTATTGGACTCCTTTGATGTAAAACAAGTTCAAATGAATGTTTACAGGACATTTTAATATACAGTAATTACACAAAAAACACAAATAAGTAAAACAAGAATATGACAAATTATTCTGAAATGAAAAAAATCGCAGTATATCATAAATTAAAGTGGAAAAGCTTAAAGGGGTGGTATTAAAGTTAAATGTGCAAAAATATACAGAGTTATGTGCTCTTGTTTGCAGACTGCAGTATGAGGGATAAGATGTGATTGTTATCTGTTATTAAAAGCTGCTTAGGACAAGGATCACAACCCAAATGTTGGGGAACAAGAACATATGTTGTTCCCAGCATATACTCTTATCATGTATGACTGTTTCTGCCCCTCAGTGGCAGAATAACCGCCCCGCTCTGGAGTCTAACGGAGCAAGGATCCTTGAAGCTCTGAAGAAAGGCACGGCGGTCTCTGCTAACCCCGGAGAGACTCCTCCTTCAGCTCCAGATGTGGCTCAGCGGTGTTTCCAGCAGCTGGCTCACTCCTACGAGGAAGAGTACGGAGGATTCAGAGACGCTCCAAAGTTCCCCACACCAGGTACGATCAGCTGGAGCCAGATGGGACGTGTTTCAGGCTTTAGAGGTCTCCTATCGAGCAACATGCACTTTTTGATGTCTGTTCTACATCAACATGTGTCCCCTCTGTGTAAAGAGATTCTGAAAGTTTGTGAGCTGATCAGATTTTGGCCACTTGATGATGTCATAATGATGTTTTGTGTAACCATTAGCCAATCAGCAACCAAGGTAACCCCCCCCCCCCCTTATCACCTGAATCTCCTCCTAGAGCACCATTGAGTTCTTTGTAACCACATGTCTCTCAGAGGGGCGTGGGGAGGGGCTCCTTATTTTCATCTAAAGTAACAGACACAGAATCAGCACTTTGGAAACAGGGCTGAAACAGAGGGGATTATGGGTAATGCTGCAATGATCTGTTTGGAGTTTCAGCCAATCAGAGACAGGCTCTGGATATATCTGAGACCTGTGATATACTGATGAAGAAGAGGATAATAGGGAACCTTTTAAGTGTGTGATAGCGCCATGCAGCCTGCCTCTCTATTTGCAAAGTTGTACCTCATCCAATAACCTCTGTCTCCCCTCCTCTCCTCCTCAGTGAACCTGATGTTCCTCATGTCCTTCTGGTCGGTGAACCGCTGCTCCTCTGAGGGGGGGGAAGCTCTGCAGATGGCCCTGCACACTCTGAGGATGATGGCGCGGGGGGGCATCCACGACCACGTGGCTCAGGTTCATACACGGATCAATTAAACAGCAATTAGGGGATTACTTTGTGGGGTCTTTGACGTTACAATTGCCATTGGATGAGGTTGTTTATGTACAGACAGACTGAAAAACACATTGTCTGTCTGTTTAATTGTTTTATGTCCTATATATATTCATGTTGCTATGTTGGAGGAGTCCGTGACTTAAGTTTTTCATTGACATATCTACACTGTCGCTGCTGTGCACATGATGATAGAGCCTTGAATCTCATCCTACATAATTATCCTTTGTTTTCTAGTCTTACATTTCAGGTCAGATATGCTTTCCATTTTGTATAAGGATGTGAATGTGCAGTTTATTCACAAAGAACCTTTTAAAAACATGCACAATTCAGCATTACAGTTACAAAGACAGCTTTAATACACTCAAAGAATGGAACCAACTGAAAAAGCTGCAGCTAAACACAGAATAAAGCCCAGTTAAGATCATGATAAGGGAGTTTTATATTGTCGGAGATAATATATTTAATTTTAACTAAATGTCAGAAAGTATATAATGAATAAGTATTTTTGTCTCTTGTCTGCAGGGTTTCCATCGTTACTCCACTGATATCTCCTGGCATGTTCCTCACTTTGAGAAGATGCTGTACGACCAGGCTCAGCTGGCTGTAGCCTACATCACTGCCTCCCAGGTGTGTGTGTGTGTGTGTGTGTGTGTGTGTGTGTGTGTGTGTGTGTGTGTGTGTGTGTGTGTGGTGTGTGTGTGTGTGTGTGTGTGTGTGTGTGTGTGTGTGTGTGTGTGTGTGTGTGTGTGTGTGTGTGTGTGTGTGTGTGTGTGTGTGTGTGTGTGTGTGTGTGTGTGTGTGTGTGTGTGTGTGTGTGTGTGTGTGTGTGTGTGTGTGTGTGTGTGTGTGTGTGTGTGTGTGTGTGTGTGTGTGTGTGTGTGTGTGTGTGTGTGTGTGTGTGTGTGTGTGTGTGTGTGTGTGTGTGTGTGTGTGTGTGTGTGTGTGTGTGTGTGTGTGTGTGTGTGTGTGTGTGTGTGTGTGTGTGTGTGTGTGTGATCATGATCATGTGGCTGTGTGATCTGTTTATGTGGCTGTGTGATCTGTTTATGTGGCTGTGTGATCTGTTTATGTGGCTGTGTGTGTTCTTCTTTACAGTATGTATATGAAAAGATACATATCTCTCCATCATTCTCTACCTCTCTTATCCACGTCAAAAATTATCTTTGTGAGACTTAGGACACACACACACACACACACACACACACACACACACTCACACTCACACATCACCATGTATACATCACTTCAGGGGACATTACATTGACTTACATGCATTTCCTGGAGACTTATCCTAACCTTAACCATAACCAACACACGCCTAACCCTAACCCTAACAAGTCTTCACCCTAAAATGAATGATTCCCTTATGGGGTCCTCCATTATGTCCCCATAAGGGAGGCGAGTCCCCACACAATGGGGGGGGGGATAAACAGATTTAGGTCCCCACAAGGATGCTAATGCTCGGCCACACACACACATACAGACACACACACGCACACGCACACGCACACACACACACACACACACACACACACACACACACACACACACACACCTATAGTTTGTGTTTAATGACTCAGCATTTGCATTGAAGTCTTTAAGTCCCTTAATCGCTCGATGGTATCTTTAAGGACGTCTCTCACCAGGTGTGTGTTCTGTGTGTCTACCTGTCCAGGTCTCAGGTGAGCAGCTGTTTGCCGACGTGGCTAAAGACATTCTGCTGTACGTCTCCAGAGACCTGAGTGACAAGGTGAGTCCGAGTCAGCCAATCAGGGCACTTCTCTGAATGACAGTCAGCAAGGTAAACAGAGAAATAAACATTGTTTTCTCTCTTTTTTATAAATCAAGAAGGCCTCAATTAACTCTTTAAGTGAAATAAAGACTGACTTTTCTTTTAAAAACAGGCTTGGATAAATGTTAGTGAGGGAGTTGGTGCTTCCTCGCAAATATATTAATTAAAGGGACGTTAGGAAAGTGTTATCTTGTCAGTGAAGGTTACTGTTAATGTAGTCATTAAAAACTGAGCTTTATAAACTCTACTGTACTGCTGCTGATAAAGCTCAGTGTGTGTCTGTGTGTAATTAAGCACATCAACAATGCTTTACCTGAGTATTATTTTGTATGCTACTCTACTTCTACAGGTCAGTGTGTGGGGCTGTACAGTGACAGTGTGTGTGTTAGGGGTGGGACCTCTCCTCTGAGGGTCAAACCCCTAACCCCCCGTTTGATTAACGAGCAGCGAACAGGCCACACACACGATAATCTCTGTAGATTTATAATGTAATTACACCATAATGAATTAGCATTTCAGAGGTGATTTACTTCAGACTGTGTGAGTTAGCTTTGGTGCTACAGGAGCTCTCCTTCAGTTCTCAGCGTGACTGTAAAAGTATTTTTTTAAAGAGCGTCTGCAGACATGTTGGATAGCCAGGTTCTTAAAAGACACTTTAACTGATTCCTGTCACTGTGAAGCTTCAATGACTTACATGCAGGTCTCACAGCCTTCAGAGGAGCTCATTGATTCATTGATTAATTGATCCGTCAGATTTGCAGGTGTTAACTCAGCTGTAAATGCATCACACATTCATCTTAATTCACCTTGCAGTTAAATAGTAGATTTAGAATCTGAGTATTTATATTTATAACGGGGGAAATTAGGTTTTGTGACAGTTGCTCCATTTTAGAATAAAATAACAATAAAATAAAATGGAATTAAAAATAAGTTTATAAATATAAGAAATTAAATAAAAATGTATATAAAATGTGCAGTAAAAGTGACAACAATTATTCAAAACTAAAGTAGGTAAAACCGTCCAATAAAATGTGTATATAAACCCCAAAAGTTAAATAAAACGAAAATAAAACATTATTAGTAAGTAGTTAAATAAAAAAATTCACTAAAAATACAATAAAATGTAATAAAATAATTATATAAACATAAGAATTTAAAATAAAAATGTGCACTGAAAGATAAAATACAATGAACATATTGATAGAAGCTTAAAAAGTTATATATGCGAAATTAAATGAAAAATGCACAATAGATAACCTTCTCTTCCCGTCTCCTCTGGACAGTCCGGAGGTTTCTACAGTGCGGAGGATGCCGACTCTGTCCCGCCGTCGGGGGGGGCGGAGAAGAAGGAGGGGGGGGCAGAAAAGATGGAGAAGAGGGAGGGAGCTTTCTGCGTCTGGACGGCGGCGGAGGTCCGGGATCTGTTTCCAGAAGTTGTGGAGGGAAGCTCTGGAGCGACTCAGGCGGACGTCTTCATGCATCACTACGGGGTCAAAGAGCTGGGGAACGTGGACCCTGAACAGGTACTCTAGGGTGGTCCTTAGTGCCATGTACATTTTCCAAATTCATGTATTTGAAGCTCCAACCACCGGAACTCGTTATGATGGTCAAGAAAACTCTCCTGGTGAATTGTATTCAAATTCCAACAACATTTGCCCCCCCCCCCCTCATCAACCTGGGGTGCCACACCAGCTACACTTCCAGGTCGATGAGGGGGGGGGGGTACATGATGTCAGACTGAGGAAAACATTCACCAGGAGAGTTTTCTTGACTAATAGAATGCATTCTGAGGATAGAGCTACTTTCCCACTTTCCATTTGAAGGACCACCCTAAGGTACACGCATTTATTACATAGACTGTATAATATATATATATAAAGATTTATTATCACGTGTAGCCACTGCCACACCTACCTTACCTTCAATTGGTTGTATGAATATTTTTATTTTATTATTTTATACAAATATATTTTTTAATAATGATTTTTTTTATAGAAATATTTCAATTTTATTTAGTTTCATCTTCTTTATTTATTTTATTTAACTTCTCATACATATAAAGATATTTTTGATTCTATAATATTATTATTTTATTTTACATTTTTACTTTAACATGTTTTGTTTTAATTAATATCTTTACTTAAAGGGGACCTATCGTGCAAAATGCACTTTTTATATATTTTATTCATAACTATGTGTCCCCGGTGCGTCGGAAAATAAAACCCTCTCTCTTTTCCTCCGTACCCAAATCTTTTAAAAACGGGGCTACAACGAGCGGATACAGATTTGCTGCCGATATGACGTCAAATCGGCGGTGGAACCCACAGAGAGTTGCTATCAGAAACAATGCCTGACGTGTTTTGGACGTAATCTCGTCTTTGTTTACATTAGCAAGCGTCGCTAACGCTCAGAGCTAACCTGTGCTGGAGAGCACATGTGTTTAAAAAGCAGGAAATGAAAAAAGGAACTCACCTTGTGATAAACCTTAGAGAGAAAAAGCATTTGAGCTCCATACTGTTTCAGAAATAATCCTTGATGTGGTTTAGAACAGGGTTCCTACGGTCATTAAAAACCTGGAAAAGTCATGGAAATTCAAAATGCAAATTCCAGGCCTTGGAAAAGTCATGGAAATGTAACTATAGTTGCATCAAATATAATTTATATGTTATCTAATCGCCGAAATAGCAATACTGTAATGATAATAAATACTGTATCGTATAGTAATGAAACGTAAAATGGCATTTAACTGACGAGGTATTTTGCTGGTGAGAGATTTCAGTTGCTTTAGTCTGTAGAAGCTAGTAAGCCTACTATTTGATTTGTTTTAGATAGGCACAGCATGTTTCATATGCAGACCTTATTTTCCTGTTCCATGTTAAAATAAAAATGTTTCAGTGGTACCGCTGAGAAGAGTAATTTTCTTGGTCATGGAAAATTAGGTAAAGGTTATGGAGAAGTCATTGAAAATCATTGGTGAAAAAGTGTATAACCCTGTTTAGAACAGGATGGCGTTTTATCACAGCATAATTTAACTTTGTCTCCGGTAGAATTCTGATCAGGCATTAGCTCCGCCTCCTCTTTTTTTTTTTTCAAGCTAAGGACCCAAAATCCACGTTTCTCTAACAGCTAGAGGGGTTTGAGCAGTATGAGGCATGACTACAACGGGGGATCTGTTTGGGATTTTAAGCAAAAAACTTCACAGACATGTTTTGTATAGGTATGGCCCTACAATATATGTTTCCAATATAGCATGATAGGTCCACTTTAAATTAAATAATATATATTTATTTGGATTATTCATGTCTTATGTTTATATAAATATCTGTATTTAATTTGTATTTAAAATGTAGTAATAAAACCCAATTTCTCTCTGGATAAAATATTCAAATTTGTATCAAGCATCAATTAAAATGTCTACATAAAGACACATTTAAATAAAATAAAAAGTCACACAACGCTTATTAATATTATATATATCTCCAGACAGCATGTTAAATATTAAATCCTCTTCTCTCTGGTTCTCTCTCTCTTCATGCCCCCAGGACCCCCACGGGGAGCTGGGGGGTCAGAACATTCTGATCGTGCGTTACTCCGTGGAGCTGACAGCTGCTCGCTTCGGCCTCAGCGTGGACAGAGTCTCCGAGCTACTGAGCGCCGCCAGAGCCAAGATGGCCGACGTGAGGAAGACCCGGCCCCGCCCACATCTGGACACCAAGATGCTGGCCTCCTGGAACGGTAACGAAAACTGGTTTAAATACAGATTTACACTAAAATAACATAACATCTTAAAGGTTGATTTAACATGGAGGACAGTTTACTTATTATTTATTTTTTAAATCAGGTTTTATTTCAGTTTGAGCTACTTATACACACTTTTGTCTGCTATTTTTTGTCCATTTTAGCTGAATCTACATAGTTTACATAAGGAACGAAAATAGAAAAGTGGAAAAAACACAATAACTAAGTACAAATAAAATAGATACAAAATATTAGATAATATTAATAAATAATGAATAATAAAAAGTACAGTTTTACTCAGTTTTATTTTACTTTTAGCAACTTTTACTAACAAATCCACATTGTTTATACATATAATAGGGAGAATATCTGAAAGAAGAAAAGAGAAATAAAATAAGAATACATTATTAAATAATTACACGTACCTATAAATATAATTAAATAAATGATAAGTAAATAATAAATACAAGAAAAAAATAAAAATGAAATAATTAGAAATACATATAAATCTAATTACATACATAATAACTAAATAACAAGGTACAGTTAATTTTTTATGAAGTTTAACAGAAATATTTTTATATTTAGCCATGATCTTCCCATGTCATGGCCATTTCTACTGATCATGATTCCATTGTTGAGGTCTACTAGAATAGATTTACTTTGTTCAATGTTCCAAACTCACATTGGTTTCTCACAGCATCTCTGTAAAGTCTGTGTATTCACTCTCTGTCCTACACGGCTTGTTGGAGCCAAACTAAATATAGTTTATATAGCTATCAATTACAAATGTTATCTATTATTATTATTTCACAATAATCATGAATAGAATTCGAAAATAAATGTCCATATAAATATAGATTTTGATGCAATTGTTTCCACTTTTAAATTGAATTATTGTATTTGGAAAGTTCATCGTTTTGGAAAAACATTTCACACATAGAGAAGGTGAGTCTCAGGGTAATGCTATACAATTAACTAACCGACAACACAACGTTACTTACCGTATAGAGTGCATGGTGATCTACATATTCAGTAGGGTGCATGATACATACATATAATACCTGTAGTCTAATAAGGTGTGTTTAATTATTGAGGTCATAAGAGTTTCATATCAGACATTAAAGTGCAGTAAGGTTAAAGAGGTCACATCACAATGCAGGTGTGTGTGTGTGTGTGTGTGTGTGTGTGTGTGTGTGTGTGTGTGTGTGTGTGTGTGTGTGTGTGTGTGTGTGTGTGTGTGTGTGTGTGTGTGTGTGTGTGTGTGTGTGTGTGTGTGTGTGTGTGTGTGTGTGTGTGTGTGTGTGTGTGTGTGTGTGTGTGTGTGTGTGTGTGTGTGTGTGTGTGTGTAGTGTGTGTGTGTGTGTGTGTGTGTGGTGTGTGTGTGTGTGTGTGTGTGTGTGTGTGTGTGTGTGTGTGTGTGTGTGTGTGTGTGTGGTGTTGTGTGTGTGTGTGTGTGTGTGTGTGTGTGTGTGTGTGTGTGTGTGTGTGTGTGTGTGTGTGTGTGTGTGTGTGTGTGTGTGTGTGTGTGGTGTGTGTGTGTGTGTGTGTGTGTGTGTGTGTGTGTGTGTGTGTGTGTGTGTGTGTGTGTGTGTGTGTGTGTGTGTGTGTTAGGGAGGTAATGAGCCTCTGCGATCTGGAGAACTTTCCAATTAGACGCTCGTCTCCTTCTCGTCTCTAATGAAGAAACCCTCCATTAATCACCTGTCCTCGGCTGAGGCTCACTTTGAAGAGCTGCACCTCTGCTGGCTTTGATAGGATACATGAAAGAGGGGGGAGGAAAGGAGAGGAGAGGAGGAGGAGAGGAGGCAGAGGAGTTGAAGAAAGGAGGGACTTTCCTATAGTGTGTTCTTTAGGTTTTACTGCATTTAAATACACCTGGACATCAGCAGGAGAGGACTCTTTAAAGTAGAGACACTACATACTGATATACACCTGAACATCAGCAGGAGAGGACTCTTTAAAGTAGAGACACTACATACTGATATACATCTGAACATCAGCAGGAGAGGACTCTTTAAAGTAGAGACACTACATACTGATATACACCTGAACATCAGCAGGAGAGGACTCTTTAAAGTAGAGACACTACATACTGATATACACCTGAACATCAGCAGGAGAGGACTCTTTAAAGTAGAGACACTACATACTGATATACACCTGAACATCAGCAGGAGAGGACTCTTTAAAGTAGAGACACTAAATACTGATATACACCTCATCAGCAGGAGAGGACTCTTTAAAGTAGAGACACTACATACTGATATACACCTGGACATCAGCAGGAGAGGACTCTTTAAAGTAGAGACACTACATACTGATATACACCTGAACATCAGCAGGAGAGGACTCTTTAAAGGAGAGACACTACATACTGATATACACCTGAACATCAGCAGGAGAGGACTCTTTAAAGTAGAGACACTACATACTGATATACACCTGAACATCAGCAGGAGAGGACTCTTTAAAGTAGAGACACTACATACTGATATACACCTGAACATCAGCAGGAGAGGACTCTTTAAAGTAGAGACGCTACATACTGATATACACCTGAACATCAGCAGGAGAGGACTCTTTAAAGTAGAGACACTACATACAGATATACACCTGAACATCAACAGGAGAGGACTCTTTAAAGTAGAGACACTACATACTGATATACACCTGAACATCAGCAGGAGAGGACTCTTTAAAGTAGAGACACTACATACTGATATACACCTGAACATCAGCAGGAGAGGACTCTTTAAAGTAGAGACACTACATACTGATATACACCTGGACATCAGCAGGAGAGGACTCTTTAAAGTAGAGACCCTACACACTGATATACACCTGAACATCAGCAGGAGAGGACTCTTTAAAGTAGAGACACTACATACTGATATACACCTGAACATCAGCAGGAGAGGACTCTTTAAAGTAGAGACACTACATACTGATATACATCTGAACATCAGCAGGAGAGGACTCTTTAAAGTAGAGACACTACATACTGATATACACCTGAATATCAGCAGGAGAGGACTCTTTAAAGTAGAGACACTACATACTGATATACACCTGAACATCAGCAGGAGAGGACTCTTTAAAGTAGAGACACTACATACTGATATACACCTGAACATCAGCAGGAGAGGACTCTTTAAAGTAGAGACACTACATACTGATATACACCTGAACATCAGCAGGAGAGGACTCTTTAAAGTAGAGACACTACATACTGATATACACCTGAACATCAGCAGGAGAGGACTCTTTAAAGTAGAGACACTACATACTGATATACACCTGAACATCAGCAGGAGAGAACTCTTTAAAGTAGAGACACTACATACTGATATACACCTGAACATCAGCAGGAGAGGACTCTTTAAAGTAGAGACACTACATACTGATATACACCTGAACATCAGCAGGAGAGGACTCTTTAAAGTAGAGACACTACATACTGATATACACCTGAATATCAGCAGGAGAGGACTCTTTAAAGTAGAGACACTACATACTGATATACACCTGAACATCAGCAGGAGAGGACTCTTTAAAGTAGAGACACTACATACTGATATACACCTGAACATCAGCAGGAGAGGACTCTTTAAAGTAGAGACACTACATACTGATATACACCTGAACATCAGCAGGAGAGGACTCTTTAAAGCAGAGACACTACATACTGATATACACCTGAACATCAGCAGGAGAGGACTCTTTAAAGTAGAGACACTACATACTGATATACACCTGAACATCAGCAGGAGAGGACTCTTTAAAGTAGAGACACTACATACTGATATACACCTGAACATCAGCAGGAGAGGACTCTTTAAAGTAGAGACACTACATACTGATATACACCTGGACATCAGCAGGAGAGGACTCTTTAAAGTAGAGACACTACATACTGATATACACCTGAACATCAGCAGGAGAGGACTCTTTAAAGTAGAGACACTACATACTGATATACACCTGAACATCAGCAGGAGAGGACTCTTTAAAGTAGAGACACTACATACTGATATACACCTGAACATCAGCAGGAGAGGACTCTTTAAAGTAGAGACACTACATACTGATATACACCTGAACATCAGCAGGAGAGGACTCTTTAAAGTAGAGACGCTACATACTGATATACACCTGAACATCAGCAGGAGAGGACTCTTTAAAGTAGAGACACTACATACAGATATACACCTGAACATCAACAGGAGAGGACTCTTTAAAGTAGAGACACTACATACTGATATACACCTGAACATCAGCAGGAGAGGACTCTTTAAAGTAGAGACACTACATACTGATATACACCTGAACATCAGCAGGAGAGGACTCTTTAAAGTAGAGACACTACATACTGATATACACCTGACATCAGCAGGAGAGGACTCTTTAAAGTAGAGACCCTACACACTGATATACACCTGAACATCAGCAGGAGAGGACTCTTTAAAGTAGAGACACTACATACTGATATACACCTGAACATCAGCAGGAGAGGACTCTTTAAAGTAGAGACACTACATACTGATATACATCTGAACATCAGCAGGAGAGGACTCTTTAAAGTAGAGACACTACATACTGATATACACCTGAATATCAGCAGGAGAGGACTCTTTAAAGTAGAGACACTACATACTGATATACACCTGAACATCAGCAGGAGAGGACTCTTTAAAGTAGAGACACTACATACTGATATACACCTGAACATCAGCAGGAGAGGACTCTTTAAAGTAGAGACACTACATACTGATATACACCTGAACATCAGCAGGAGAGGACTCTTTAAAGTAGAGACACTACATACTGATATACACCTGAACATCAGCAGGAGAGGACTCTTTAAAGTAGAGAACACTACATACTGATATACACCTGAACATCAGCAGGAGAGAACTCTTTAAAGTAGAGACACTACATACTGATATACACCTGAACATCAGCAGAGAGGACTCTTTAAAGTAGAGACACTACATACTGATATACACCTGAACATCAGCAGGAGAGGACTCTTTAAAGTAGAGACACTACATACTGATATACACCTGAATATCAGCAGGAGAGGACTCTTTAAAGTAGAGACACTACATACTGATATACACCTGAACATCAGCAGGAGAGGACTCTTTAAAGTAGAGACACTACATACTGATATACACCTGAACATCAGCAGGAGAGGACTCTTTAAAGTAGAGACACTACATACTGATATACACCTGAACATCAGCAGGAGAGGACTCTTTAAAGTAGATACACTACATACTGATATACACCTGAACATCAGCAGGAGAGGACTCTTTAAAGTAGAGACACTACATACTGATATACACCTGAACATCAGCAGGAGAGGACTCTTTAAAGCAGAGACACTACATACTGATATACACCTGAACATCAGCAGGAGAGGACTCTTTAAAGTAGAGACACTACATACTGATATACACCTGAACATCAGCAGGAGAGGACTCTTTAAAGTAGAGACACTACATACTGATATACACCTGAACATCAGCAGGAGAGGACTCTTTAAAGTAGAGACACTACATACTGATATACACCTGAACATCAGCAGGAGAGGACTCTTTAAAGTAGAGACACTACATACTGATATACACCTGAACATCAGCAGGAGAGGACTCTTTAAAGTAGAGACACTACATACTGATATACACCTGATCATCAGCAGGAGATCTCCTCTCTGATCATCTCTTCTTCTTCTTCTTCTCCTCTCAGGTCTGATGCTGTCGGCCTACTCCTGTGTTGGAGCTGTCCTGGAGGACAAGGCTCTGCTGGAGAGAGCGGTTCAGGCTGCTAACTTCCTGAAGGAGAACCTGTGGGACGCCGAGCGACAGACCGTCCTCCGGTCCTGCTACAGAGGAGAAGACATGGAGCTGCAGCAGATGTAAGAGACTGACGGTTTTTTAAGAGGAAACGGTGTATAGAGCAGACATAGATTTGGTTTATAAATCACCTTTCAAAACATAATCACAAAGTGCTTTCACATAAAAACAAACAAAACCAAACATACAGCAACAATAAATATAGAAAAACCAATATATGAAAAGTAAAATGATGTATTTAAGTACATGGAGACATGGAGCTGCAACAGATGTAAGAGACTGGTTGTGTCTCAATGTCGAGGACGCTTCCTTGGTCGGACATGTCTTCCGAGTCAGGTCCTTCAGAAGCAAGGCAAGAATCCTTCCTAGCAGGTGTGCGTCATATGCGAGGCCCCGCCTTAAATGGAGCGCGATTTCCGCCAAAGATTTTGGAAATTGGTCCGTGCGCAAAGCATTGTGGGGATTTTAAGACTGCGGAGGATACACATGTGCAGCCTCGAAATTTCCCGCAATGAAGGACGCCGGCCTCGGTAGAACTCCAAGCATCCTGAACATTGGAACAGTCCTTCGGCGGGACTCGATGACGTAGCATCCTGGAAATAGTGGCTCTGGAGCATCCTTCCTCGACATTGAGAAACCCCCACTGAACAGTGTTTTATAAGAGGAAACGGTATGTAGAGAATAAATAATAATATACTTACACAGAGAGCAAGTGAACCAAACGACTACATCTAAACATAAAATCAAAACAAAAAAACGAATATACAATAAAACGTGTATTTGACAATATATGCAAAGTAAAATGTTGTATTTTAGTACATGCAGTGTTACTTTGACTACACACACACACACACACACACACACACACACACACACACACACACACACACACACACACACACACACACACACACACAGAGAGAACATGCAGAATCCTGCTCTCTGTTAAACTGGTTGACCTAGTCTCCATCATAATGCACATTTAAAACAAGACTGGACATATTTTAATTGGATTATAGACGTTGTTGTTGTTTTATGGACTGACAGCACTTTTTCTTCAAAGCAGTAATTCAATACGAGACGCTCTCCTTGTATTTCAATGAA
Source organism: Gymnodraco acuticeps (assembly GCF_902827175.1). Taxonomy (NCBI): domain Eukaryota; kingdom Metazoa; phylum Chordata; class Actinopteri; order Perciformes; family Bathydraconidae; genus Gymnodraco; species Gymnodraco acuticeps. The sequence continues at coordinate 343,110 of NW_022990451.1, forward strand.
TATTGATTTAAGGGAAGTCTGACAACATGGAATATAAAAGTCCTGCTAGTGTTTTGTGAAATATAAGTGAATGTCTGAGGAAGATTAAATCCCATAACCTGATTAAAGGAGATCTCCAGCAGCCTGCAGTACCACAAACTCCCTGAAGGAGGCAGCATGTCGTCAGTGTAAACGTTAAATCATCAGTAAACAAACACAGCTCCTTGTTGCATGGACGTTTCCTCCAGATGTCCTCGTTCTGTTCGCCCTGCCCTACTTCCTGTGATTGAGTGAGTGGGAGACACCGTCGAGTCAGCAGAAGAAACGAGATGAGCCCCACAACATGCATGAAGAGATGCATTCAATTTAGTCACCGGCCTGTTTCCACAGAGACTCGTCTTTTAAAACGCTCCGGAGGTTTCTCTGCAGCTTCTGGTTCAGTTTCACCACCTCTCTGTCGGGACACATTTAGAGCGTGTTTACCTGGAGGAATTACAGGTGATGATACAAACTGGGTTAGTCAACTGGGGAGGGAAAGGCAGAGAAGACAAGTAAGAAGGATATAAGACAAAACATTTTAAAATACAATAATACATCAATAAACTAATTAATTAAAAAGTCAGAATCAGATTATTTTGAATATAGTTTTATTTAGATTTCTAATACATATTTATATAAAGACAAGATGTAAGACTAAAATGTCCAATACAAGATCAAATTAAATATAATAGAATACAAATATTTAAATCATTAGTATTTATTTAACATACTGTAAGTACAAATGTTTATTAAAACATAAAATAGAGTAATATCATTTATAAACATAGGACGTTAAAGTAAACATTTGTAATAAAAACATTTAAAAATTAAAATATTTGGAAGAAGTTTGATAAAAAAAGATATCCAATAAAAGAAAAATATATATAAGTTGATATAAAGTACAAATAGAATAACAACACATGTGTCAACAAGAGTAAATATGTAAACACGTGTGTGGAACAGGTATGTTTCCCCCGTCTCTTAGTAATATCAGCCTCAAAAACAGTCCCACATATGACCCCTTCCTCTCCTCCTGGTCTCAGCATCTTCACCTCCGTCCTCTCCTCACACACTCGACCTGTCCTCCTGCACTCACCCAGGCAGGGGGGGCATCATGGGAACTGTGGGAGAGGGGAGAGGGCTGTTAGCAGATCACAGAGAACAGATTGTAAAATTGAGACGCAACGAAAGCGAGGAACAATTCTGTAGTGAGAGTTTATATCAGATTGTAGCCCGTTCGTACACATATTCCTAACCTAACTATCTTTAAAGCCAATTCCTCCAGGTTTACATACTGTCTTGACGGAAGCTCGATCTCCTCCTGGCGTTGTTAACAAGCATTAGAAAGATAACACACAAACTAGTTCTCCAACAGTACCCCCATGTCACTGATCTATCGATGCATTTTTTAACTCAGATCTCTCCTTCCTCCCTCTCTGTCCTGCAGATCTCCTCCTATCTCCGGCTTCCTGGACGACTACGCCTTCCTGGTCTCAGGTCTGCTGGACCTGTACGAGGCGTCGCTGCAGACGCAGTGGCTTCAGTGGGCCGAGCAGCTGCAGCTCAGACAGGACGTGCTGTTCTGGGATCAGCAGGACGGAGGGTACTTCTGCAGCGACCCCAACGACACCTCCATCCTGCTGCAGCTCAAGAAAGGTGGGGAGGTGAACGCGTTGATATATGAGTATAGATATAACCCAGCCCTCTGTGTGATAGACATTACCACCATTCGTAATTTAACTAGCAGTCCAAAGTCCTCTCAAAGCAACATCTGTGTACATTTTCGTGAATTTAAATTTAGGCGAGAAATTAAATTCTGAATATGTTTACATGATTTCAACTTCACACTATTTAGGTATCAGACTATAAAAAACAATAAGTGTGGCTTGATATTGAGTAAAAAAAAGGTTGATAAACGCTGTGAGAATGGGTCTGCAGAGAGAATGGGTCTGCAGAGAGAATGGGTCTGTAGAGAGAATGGGTCTGCAGAGAGAATGGGTCTGCAGAGAGAACGGGTCTGCAGAGAGAACGGGTCTGTAGAGAGAATGGGTCTGCAGAGAGAATGGGTCTGCAGAGAGAATGGGTCTGTAGAGAGAATGGGTCTGTAGAGAGAATGGGTCTGTAGAGAGAACGGGTCTGTAGGAGAGAATGGGTCTGTAGAAGAACGGGTCTGCGAGAGACGGGTCTGTAGAGAGAACGGGTGTCTGTAGAGAGAACGGGTCTGCATACGTTAGAGAGAGAACGGGTCTGTAGAGAGAATGGGTCTGCAGAGAGAATGGGTCTGCAGAGAGAATGGGTCTGCAGAGAGAATGGGTCTGCAGAGAGAATGGGTCTGTGAGAGAATGGGTCTGTAGAGAGAACGGGTCTGCAGAGAGAATGGGTCTGCAGAGAGAATGGGTCTGCAGAGAGAATGGGTCTGTAGAGAGAATGGGTCTGTAGAGAGAACGGGTCTGTAGAGAGAATGGGTCTGCAGAGAGAACGGGTCTGCAGAGAGAACGGGTCTGTAGAGAGAACGGGTCTGTAGAGAGAACGGGTCTGCAGAGAGAATGGGTCTGTAGAGAGAATGGGTCTGTAGAGAGAATGGGTCTGCAGAGAGAATGGGTCTGCAGAGATGGGTCTGCAGAGAGAATGGGTCTGCAGAGAGAAGGGTCTGCAGAGAGAATGGGTCTGCAGAGAGAATGGGTCTGCAGAGAGAACGGGTCTGTAGAGAGAATGGGTCTGTAGAGAGAAGGGTCTGCAAGAGACAGGGTCTGCAGACGAGAACGGGTCTGCAGATGAGAACGGTCTGCAGAGAGACGGGTCTGTAGAGAGAACGGGTCTGCAGAGAGATACGGGTCTGCAGAGAGAACGGGTCGCTGCAGAGAGAACAGGGTCTGCAGAGAGAACGGGTCTGCAGAGAGAACGGGTCTGCAAGAGAGAACGGGTCTGCAGAGAGAAGGGTCTGTAGGAGAACGGGTCTGCAGAGAGAATGGTCTGCAGAGAGAACGGGTCTGCAGAGAGAATGGGTCTGCAGAGAGAATGGGTCTGTAGAGAGAATTGGTCTGTAGAGAGATGGGTCTGCAGAGAGAATGGGTCTGTAGAGAGAATGGGTCTGCAGAGAGAATGGGTCTGCAGAGAGAATGGGTCTGCAGAGAGAATGGGTCTGCAGAGAGAATTTCACCGCGATCCCAACTGTCTGTTATCAGCCAGGGAGGAGAGATCAGCAGAGCTGCTTGCACTGAGTGTGTGAGGAAGTCCGTGGATTGGTCAATTTGGACCAATCAGCGGGGGCTTAACGTAACGGCTCCGCGGACGTAACGTAACGGCTCCACGGATTGGTCCATTTGGTTCCGGGTACTGCATGACCGTATCGCGTCATAGCTCTGGGCGCGGCTACTGGCCACAGTACCCAGGAAGTAAACAATGGACAGTGACGTATCTCCAACGAGGCGTTTTGGGGAGGTATTTTCTGTGTTAGAGTTTTACTCGCTACAGGGTGTACTTTGAGGGTTTTCACTCTGCACACCGTTTACATGCATAAAAACCTTCATAACACAAGGGGACGGGTACTAACCAGAAAAGCATGACATGGGACCTTTAAATGAAATCTCAGATTTGCCTTCGTAATCGTTTGTTTGGGTCCCTCACTTCCGTTTCGCTTCTCATGCACTGATTCG